>NW_012102377.1:3290728-3314254 GCF_000951045.1 Mandrillus leucophaeus
GAGCCACCGCGCCCGGCCGATTACCGTTTTTTTTAAAAGGTACTTATTTTAACTATATTCACTGCTACAACAGGACCAGTAACAACTGTATTTATAAAAACAAAAACAAAAACAAAACTGCCATGCAGTTACAGAATTACTTAATACAGAAAACACGAAAATACACTTTTTTTTTTCTACAAACAAGACTAGCTTATAGCAAATTCTCTATAGCTAAGGGTCAATTTAAAATCCTTGGCTTATATCTCCCCCTCACTCAATGACTATACGATACAAACTAATTTTATTAACACCTTAAGCAAAACATAGTAGAATTTCACAAAATGTACAAGATTTCAATATTTAAGGAACTGGTGTTAGAAAGCGGAAGTGGCTTTCAGGTCTTCCAATCTTTCTCTCAAGTAATAAAGCTCTGCCGTGGGAAATTACCTGCAAATTTTTTTTTTTTTTTCCGTTTTCCCACTATGTTTTTTTTCTAGATATGTAAGCTTACTCCATTAACCAAAATCTCAGCTTGATCATTCTTGATAAGTACCTAATCGATATACAATTTTTTTCTGCCTTAAATATGTATAACAGGACAGAGCCCTTAAATCTGATTCAATTATTAATTCCCAATTTACAGGTGCTACTGTGAGCTAACAGAACTTATCAATGCCTTTATTGTACTTTACCAGCCAAATTTAGAAGGTTGGAATTAGTCTCTCCTATGTAGTATTCTGTCAGTTTGTCCACCTTGCACTTTTAATTTTGCTTCTAATGGTAAAGTGCCCTATCCCTTGAAATAATCTACATTTTGGGAGGGATAATTCTTCATTGTGCCAGGCTGTCCCATGCACTGAAGGGCATGAGTGTCTTTAGCCTTAAATGCCAACAGAAGCCCCGAGTAAATATGACAACCAAAAAAGTGCCCCTACACATTTCTCAGCATCCTCTGGAAGGACAGGTTACTGCCTCTATTTGAAAGCCACTGGCACAACTTTGGTTTTCAGGCTCTTATGGCATTTATTTTAATTGCCCAGACATCAATTCCATCTAAATTCTTAGTTGTAGCCTGGTTCCTTGAATTTGCTGGAAGGTGTTTCAATAGTTAAGACAGGACTTTGGAACAATAATTTTTAAACTGTATAATACTTGAGAGGATCTATGAATATAAGTTGGGTCCTGTTTATAATTAGTTTTACATAGCAAACTTTAAGATTGCCTTTTCACGGTTAACAGAGGTTTAGAAACTACCGTTTTGGCACAAAGCAGATTATCTTAATGGAAATACAGAATTATTGAAATCTGTGAATAAGACTGCTTTTAAATATTTCTACTTGTGTGCTATCTTAAATATAGAACGTGTTCCACAGTTCCAAATTTTAGAATCCATTTCTAGCATCTAAAAAAATCTGATACTGTATCATTTTAAAACAAAGTGTTTACTTTAAGCAGGATTTTTTTAAATACAGCAGCAACATCCACGCAGATAAGACAAAAAAGCTAAAACATCTCACACCTCCTAATCCCGGAGTGCAAAAATCTTTTTTCCTCATCCTTTTTGATAGGGCCAAACTTGTGTCTACAGTAAAAAAAAAAAAATAATTACTAACTGGCAACCATTAAGATTCTATACTTACCATAGTCCTTTAATAGGCAAGCTGATAAAATAGCCCCTAGTTATAAAAAAAAATCCAAGGAAAACCCCCAATAATTAGTCTTATCTCCAAATTGCAGGAAATCTCCTATATCAGCAACTTAAAAATGATTCTAATGACTTCCTCTATCAGTAATGTCAGTATCACTGAGGTGGGTGATGGGGAGGGAAGAGGGAAGAAATTTGTCAGTATTACCTTCGGACTCAGAAATGTTTAAAAAAGAGTCTCAAACATTTTGATAGTTACAAAACACCTCCACTGTATGTATCATCTTCCTTTTCGGAAACTTATGAACTTGCTATGTGAGTTTCTGCAAATTGGTTCAAAAGCACATTTAAAGAGTTGATAATTTAAGACTATATGAATCAGAATTTTAACACTCCATTAAAACAAGAGCTGAAATTTTTGGCATATATCTTCAGAACACCTAAAAAACAGACCGCAAATTCAACTCACATTAATACTAAATCTCTTTAAAATTAACTATATCATAAAAGACAACGACTTTGTCATTAAACTAAGTTTTAAAAAAGGTGGCATTCTCATGTTTCAGTCCCATGCTGCCATTTGAGATGAAAAAAAAAGGCAACTGTCAGAATTTTAATTGTGATCAGTTTGGACGGCTGGTACTTGGTACTTTCTCACAATCCAAATTAGTAAACTTGAAAACGCAAACCGATTTTTGCTTTTAGAATTAAATTCTTGTAGAATTAAAGTCTTATGGATTAGATTCATTTCTTTCTCTCACAAGATCATCCCAACCCGGCTCCATTTCAGTTGTGGCAACCCGAAACAGGGCTTGGAGATGCTCATCTGTCAACGGCTGACTCAAAGTGTGTTGGTTTCGTGTCAAATATGAAAAAGCCTTTTCGCAGATTTGGTTACTATCAAACAAGGATGCGACCTTACAGGCAACCCCTTTGATAATTGGGTAAGATTCAGCAGACAATCCAGCATAAAACTGCCCCAAGTCTTTGATTCTGTATTCATTCCAAAGATTAGTGTTTGCCTGAAGTTTTGTCAGCTCCACCCTCACTGAAATAGGTGCATATTCAGGTTTAAAGTTAAATGGATTTGAAAAAAGTTCTAAGTCCTTTTTAATGAACCTGAGGTCCTTAAAATGCCTCTCAAATTCTTTTTGTAGACGACAGATCACCATTTGATACCTATCAGGATCAAATATTTTTTGATCTTCCTTATTTTGCTGTTTTAGCTCATCAACAACTTCTCTGAGGGCAGGAAAGTCTGTTAGATTTTTTTCCTCAATATGTCTTTGAAATAAATTCAGCTTAACTTCGAAAGTACAAATATGGTCAAAGGCAGCAGCAGCAAAGACTTTACTAACTCCTAATTCTTCACTGAGTTCTCGAAGGTGTTCCATAATGTCTACCAAGAAGCCAAAGTCACAAAGCCATTGTTTGTCTGAGAAGTGGACTGTTGTTGCCCCTACTGAAACCAAGAAAGCTTCCAGTTCTTTTCTTAGAGAGAATATTAGTTTTAAAGTTTTCCCTCTCCTAAGCCAATTGTTCAGACATCGTCCATTAACCCTTTCGCCATGCTCTGATTCAGATTCAGTTAGTAAAGTCTGAAATTCAGGTCGCCTAACGCCTCTGGTCTTAATCAAAACTATCCATTCGGATATGGTATTTATGATCTGATTAACATCTACATCATAGGAGCTCAACAGTTCCAAGTGAAGAAATCCTGAATAATGAATCACATTCCAACAGTTGGGGCTTACAGCCTTTTCTCTCATGTATGAGACGAGTCCTGAGTTCTCACCAATCATCCTCAAAGTATGGGTCGTAGTCAGTCCAACCATTCTCTGCAAGCTAAGCCCTGCTGTCTGCAGGGCCTCTAGGATTGCCGACATGAGCGCACCAACACTGAAATGATGAGTCAGGTTGATTATGGTCAGAAGATCTTCTTGCACCTCCAGCTCAGGGCCTACCCCGCGGATAAAGACCAGGAGGTAGTTCTCATAGGCCACAAAAGCCTGGTCGTCCAAGGCAAGAGAATAGGCTTTAAAGTCCCTGGCTCGGTTAAAAAGCTGGCTGCGTAGATTCTCGTCAATGCTCAGGATCCTCTGCCTTGTGATCTCTGGAGATAAGTCAATGCCTTGCAAGACGCTTACATGCTCGGGCAGTACCTCTCTCAGCAATACCTCCATACACTGGTATACAAAGTCCCCCTCACCCCAGCCGCGACCCTTCAAGGCCAAGAGGCGGCAGAGCCCGAGGCCTGCACGAGCAGCTCTCTCTTCAGGAGTGAGCGAGGCCACGGGCAAGTCGCCCTGACGCAGACGCTCCACCAGGGCCGCGCGCTCGCCGTCTGCCACATACCGCTCGTAGTATTCGTGCTCAGCCTCGTAGTGGCGCCTGACGTCGCGTTCGCGGGTAGCTACGATGAGGCGGCGACAGACCAGGCACAGGGCCCCGTCGCCCTCCGGAGGCTCCACCACCAAATAACGCTGGGTCCACTCGGGCCGGAAAACTAGAGCCTCATCGACTTCCATCTTGCTTCTTTTGGGCGTCATCCACATTCTGCGGGAGGCCACAAGACCAGGGCCAACGTTAGAAAGGCCGCAAGGGGAGAGGAGGAGCCTGAGAAGCGCCAAAGCACCTCCTCCGCTCTGCGACAGATCACCTCAGCGGAGGCACACAAACCCAGCTCCGGAATCTCTGTCCCTATTGGCTGGATATTTCGTATTCTCCGAGCTCCAAAAACGAACCAATAGGAAGAGCGGACAGTGATCTCTCTAATGCGCAAGCGCATATCCTTCTAGGTAGCGGGCAGCAACCGCTTCAGGGAGGGACGAGGAGACCCAGCAACCCACAGAGTTGAGAAATTTGACTGGCATTCAAGCTGCCCAATCAATAGCTGCCGCTGAGGGTGGGTCTGGGCGGCGTAAGCTACAGCTTGAAGGAAGAACGTGAGCACGAAGCACTGAGGCGATTGGCTGAAGGCACTTCCGTTGAGCATCTAGACGTTTCCTAGACTCCGCTGGCGCCAAAATGTCGTTCGTGGCAGGGGTTATTCGGCGGCTGGACGAGACAGTGGTGAACCGCATCGCGGCGGGGGAGGTTATCCAGCGGCCAGCTAATGCTATCAAAGAGATGATTGAGAACTGGTACGGAGGGAGTCGAGCCGGGCTCACTTAAGGGCTACGACGTAACGGGTCGCTCCTTTCAATGGTGCGGACACGCCTCCTTGCCCGAGCAGAAGCATGTACAGCGCATGCCCACAACGGCGGAGGCCGCGGGGTTCCGTGACGTGACAGTCAGGCCTTCTCCCTTTCCACAAACCGTGTGTTTTCTTTACCGCTCTCGCGAGACCTTTTAAGGGTTGTTTGGAGTGCAAGTGGAGAAATATACTCAGTGTTGTCGTAATGGTACCGTTAACTAAGGAAGCCACTTAATTTAAAATGATGGTATGCAGAAGATGCAAAGTTGAAAGATGTGTAAAAGCTTAGGATGGGGAAAAAAACCTTTTTTTCAGAGTATACTGCGTTACTGTTTTCTTGCTTTTCATTCATTCCAGAAATCATCTGTACACATCCAAAGGCACAATTCATTTTGAGTTTCATTCAAAACAAATCGTTTGTAGTTTTAGGACAGGCTGATGCACTCTGGGCTTGACTTCTGATTACCCTATTGTTAGATTAGTGACCCCACTTAGTGTTTTCCTGTCCTTTACTTGGGAGGGCGCAATTCGAAGATACCAGATTTCATGGGTCATCCGTGGATTTTGAAGCTTATAACTGTCACAAAAAATGTGCAGGGAAGAAATTTGAAACGTGGAAGGAAAAGTGAGTGTGGACTATAAACTTCCAAAAAGACATGCCCAAAATACACCTAAACGTTATGTCAGATCATTTTGTTAAAATCAGTTGATGTTAGTGAAGTCCGCATATTAATAGAAAAAAGAATGCTTCAGTTAGGAGTGGTAGGTTTCTAGAGGGATTTATTGTGAAAGTATAAACTATTCAGGGCAATGGGACTGAAAGAACAGTGGGTAGAAAGGACCACTGAAGGAAAGGAAGAGAATTGGAAGGTAGATGAAAGAAGGAACAAGAAATGGGGGAATGTTTTCTTCTTTTCACTTGTAATAGTAGTAACAGAAGCAGTGGCAGACTTGCATTTGTTTCTACTATGTTAGAATGAATGACAGAACAACTGGGCCTATTATTGTACTGTGCCAGAATACTGTAAAACAAAACTGAACGTACTAGCTTGGTGGCTTGTAATTAATTCCTTAAGTGGAGATTTTTTATTTTATTTTATTTTATTTTTTTGAGTTGGAGTCTCACTTTGTCACCCAGGCTGGAGTGCAGTGGTGCGATCTCAGCTGACTGCAACCTCTGCCTCACGGGTTCAAGGGAGATTCTCCTGCCTCAGCCTCCCGAGTAGCTAGGACTGTAGGCGTGTGCCACCACGCCTGGCTAATTTTTTGGATTATTGTATATTTTTTTGAGATGAAATTTCACTCTTATTGCCCAGGCTGGAGTGCAATGGCACGCTCTCGGCTCACCGCAACCTCCACCTCCTGGGTTCAAGTGATTCTCCTACCTCAGCCTCCCGAGTAGCTGAGATTACAGCCATGTGCCACCATGCCCGGCTAATTTTGTATTTTTAGTAGAGACAGGATTTCACCATGTTAGTCAGGATGGTCTCGATCTCCTGACCTCAGGTGATCCACCCACCTCGGCCTCCCAAAGTGCTGGGATTACAAGCGTGAGCCACCGCGCCTGGCTCAAGTGGAGATTTTTATATGGAGTCCAGCTATACTCTTTTTAATATATAAGTTGAGCTGACTAATACAACTTCAATACAGGGGCCCATGAGAAGGGTCTATAATGTTTCAGTAACTTATTGTCTTCCTTCTTTTTTTTTTAAGATGAAGTCTTACTCTGTTGCCCAGGCTGAGTGCAGTGGTGTGATCTTGGCTCACGGCAACCTCTGCCTCCTGGTTTCAAGCGATCTTCCTGCCTCAACCTCCAAAGTAGCTGGGAATACAGGCGTGCACAACCACGCCCGGCTAATTTTTTTATTTTTAGTGGAGATGGGGTTTTGCCATGTTGGCCAGGTCTTGAACTCCTGACTTCAGGTGATCCGCCCACCTCGGCCTCCCAAAGTGCTGGGATTACAGACATGAGCCCCCATGCCCAGCCTATTGTTTCTGAATAAAGAATTGTCTATGTGGGGAAGAGATAACTCTTTCTCGTGCAGCCCATGATAGAAAATTTGTTTTCTCTAGCAGGTGGTCTATGCTTGTAGGCTACTCTTTGAAAGCACAAAAAATGTATTGACTTCTTTTTTTTTCTTTTTTTTTTTTTTTGAGATGGAGTTTTGTTCTTGTTGCCCAGGTTGGAGTGCAATGGTGTGATCTCAGCTCATCGCAACCTCCACCTTCTGGGTTCAAGTGATTCTCCTGCCTCAGCCTCCCAAGTAGCTGGGATTACAGGCATGTGCCACCATGCCCGGCTACTTTTGTATTTTTAGGAGAGATGGGGTTTCTCCATGTTGGTCAGGCTGGTCTCGAACTCCTGACCTCAGGTGATCCACCCGCCTTGGCCTCCCAAAATGCTGGGATTACAGGCGTGAGCCATTGCCCCTGGCCAAAAAATTGATTGACTTCCTAAAGATTTATTAACTTTCTGCATTACTGTTTTTTTCTAACCTGCATCATAAATATAAAAGGGAATAGTAGAGAAAATCGTTCAGAATTTGTATCTTTTAGGGACATTTTATTAGAGTCACTAAGGAACCTGAGGCTGAATAAAGTTCAGGTAAAAGTAAAATTAGTTAAGAAGAGGCATCTGCCAAAAGAAATCTATTTTTAACTTCTTGCTGTCTTTCCTAGAGGAACAGAAATAATGCTGAATGTCCTATTGGAAATGATGGTTGCTGTGCCGTCTGTTCCCTCTCTCACACAGTGTGTAAACTCATACAGTGTATGAGCCTGTAAGACAAAGGAAAAACATGTTAATGAGGCACTATTGTATTTGTTTGGAGTTTGTTATCATTGCTTGGCTCATATTAAAATATGTACATTAGAGTAGTTGCAGACTGATAAATTATTTTGTGTTTGATTTGCCAGTTTAGATGCAAAATCCACAAGTATTCAAGTGATTGTTAAAGAGGGAGGCCTGAAGTTGATTCAGATCCAAGACAATGGCACTGGGATCAGGGTAAGTAAAACCTCAAAGTAGCAGGATGTTTGCGCACTTCATGGAAGAGGCAGGACCTTTCTCTGTTCTGGAAACTAGGCTTTTGCAGATGGGATTTTTTCATTGAAAAGTTCAACACCAACAATAAATACTTATTGAGTACCTATTCTTTGCTGGGCACTGTTCAGGGGATGTGGCAGTGAATAAAATAGATTAAAATCTTTTCTGATGCTTACATTATAGTGATGGGAGACAAAATGGGTATAATAAATAGTATGTCAGATAGCATTAAGTGCTGTGGAGAAGACTAAAGCGGGGAGGAAGATAGTGTGCAAGCTGGAAAGGGTGCAGTTAAATTGAGTGGTTCAGGAAGGCTTCCATGTGGATGTGATATTTGAGGGACCGGTGGAAGTCAAGGAGCAAATTGTGAGGCTACCTAAAGGTATTGGCATACAGAATAATATATGCAAAGACTATTAAATGGAAGCATACCTGACGTGTTAAAGGACTATGAAGGAGGCCAGTTTGTCTAGAGGCTGAAAAGGAAAGAGTAATAGATGAGGTCTAAGTGAGAACATGTAAATCCTTGTGGGCCAAGGTAAAATCTTTAGCTTTTTTTCTGAATATGGTGGGATACTATTAGAGGGTTTTAAGCAGAGGTTGCGTGGTGTGGTGAGTTTTTTTAAAAAAATCCTTTGTCTTTCTGTGTGGAAAATAGCAGGACAGGGCAGAAGCAGTCTGTCCTGCAGACTGCTTGGTCGCAGTAAAGATGTAGGAAGCAGTGAGATTCTGGGTTGATTGTGGAGGCAAAGCTCTCAGAATTTGCTCATATAGGTTGTGAGAGAAAGAGGAATCAGGAATGATTTCAAGGTTTTGGTCTGGTAAATGGAAGAAGGAGTTGCCATTTACTAAGATGGGAAAGACTATGAAAGAAGCAGATTTTCGGAGAGATCAGAAGTTCATTTTGGGGCATGTTCAATTTAAGATGCCTGTTAGTTGGATGTTTATGTGAGTTTGGAGTGCAGGGTGGAGATTTAGGGATGAATATTTGGTGGTTGTCTGCATTGTAAAGGTATTAAAAGCCACAAGAAGGCTGGGCGCGGTGGCTCATGCCTATAATGCCAGCACTTTGGGGGGCCAAAGCAGGCAGATCACCTGAGGTCGGGAGTTCGAGACCAGCCTGACCAACATGGAGAAACCCCATCTCTACTAAAAATACATAATTAGCCGGGTATGGTGGCACATGCCTGCAATCCCTGCTACTCGGGAGGCTGAGGCAGGAGAATCACTTGAACCCAGGAGGCGGAGGTTGCAGTGAGCCGAGATTGTGCCATTGCACTCCAGCTTGGGCAACAAGAGCGAAACTCCATCTCAAAAAAAAAAAAAAAGCTTTGAGACTCACCTGTAAAGATACTCAACATCATTAGTCACTAGGAAAATGAATAAAAACCACAGTGAGATATCACTTCATACCTATTAGGATGGCTATTATCAAAAACAAAAACAAGTGTTTGCAAGGATGTAGAGACTGGAATTCTTGTGTATTGCTAGTGGGAATGTAAAATAGTGCAGGGTGCTATGGAAAATGCTGTGGCGATTCCTCAAAAAATTAAACAGAATTATCATATGATCAAATAATTCCACTTCTGAGTTATTCCCAAAAGAAGGGACACAAGCAGATATTTGTACACTCATATTCATGGCAACATTATTTACAGTAGCCAAAAGGTGAAAGCAACCTAAGCATCCATCTGTGGATGAATGGATAAACAAAATGGAATAATTTCAGCCTTAAATAGAAAGAAAATGTTGACACATGTTGCAACATATATGAACCTTGAAGACATCATCTTAAGTTAAATAAGTCGGTCACTAAAGGACAAATATTGTGTGATTCCTCTTATGAAGTTCCTAGAGTAGTCAAATTCATAGAGACAGTAGAGTGGTGATTGTCAAGGGCCAGGGGGAGCGGGGAGAATGGAAATTATTGTTTAATGGGTACAGAGTTTCCGTTTGGGGAAAATGAAAAAATTCTGGAGATGGATCATAATGATAGTTACACAGCAGTGTGAATATAGTTAATGCCACAGAACGGTACATTTAAAAATGGTTAGGATGGAAAATTTTCTGGTACATGTATTTTACTGCAATTTTAAAAAATTAGAATTTTTTTTTCCCCTTTTTTAGAGGCAGGATCTCACTCTATTGCCCACACTGGAGTGCAGTAGTGTAAGCATAGCTCACTGTAACCGTAAACTCCTGGGCTAAAGCAGTTCTCTCATCTCAGCCAGCTGAAGTAGTACCTGTAGGTGCACACCACCATGCCTGGCTATTTTTATTTTTGTTTTTGTAGAAATAAGGCCTTGCTTTGTTGCCGAGGCCTCCCAAAGTGCTGGGATTATAGGTATGAGCCATTGCGACCAACCCTGGAGATTTTTTAAAATTTTTTTTGAGACAGAGTCTTGCACTGTTGCCCAGGCTGGAGTGTAGTGGCACGATCTCGGCTCACCATAACCTCCGCCCACTCCTGGGTTCACACCATTCTCCTGCATCAGCCTCCTGAGTAGCTGGAACTATAGGCACCTGCCACCGTGCCTGGCTGATTTTTTGTATTTTTAGTAGAGACGGGGTTTCACCGTGTTAGCTAAGATGGTCTCGATCTCCTGACCTCGCGATCTGCCCACCTCGGCCTCCCAAAGTGCTGTAATTACAGGCGTGAGCCACCGTGCCCGGCCGGAGATTTCTAATAAAGAAGCTTGTCAATTAAACAAACAACAAAAAGCCCTGAGACTGAATGAGATAATCAAGAGAGTATGTGTAGATAGAGAAGAGGTCCAAGGACGGAGTCTTGGGTGACTCTGATGTCAAGAAGTGAGGACATGAGGCAGAAACAGCAGTGACTGAGAAGGAGCCACCTAGTAAGAAAGGAGGAACACCAGGACAGTGTGGTATTCTGGATTCCAAACAAGGAAGTTACTGCTAATTTTAAAGCTCTTCTCAGGCTGAGCATGGTAGCTCACACCTATAGTCCCAGCACTTTGGGAGGCTGAGGTGGGTAAATCACTTGAACTCATGTGTTTGAGACCAGCTTGGGCAACATGATGAAACCTCATCTCCACTAAAAATATAAGAAATTTAGGTCAGATGTGGTGGCCCATGCCTGTAATCCTAGCGCTTTGGGAGATAAAGGCAGCCAGATCATTTGAGGTCAGGAGTTTGAGACCAGCATCTCCAGCATGGCGAAACCCCATCTCTACTAAAAATACAAGAAAAAATTAACCGAGCATGGTGGTACATACCTGTAATCCCAGCTACTCGGGAGACTGAGACGTGAGAATTGCTTCAACCTGGGGGGTGGAGGTTGCAGCGAGCTGAGATCTCATCACTGCACTCCAGCCTGGGTGACACAAACTCTGTCTCAAAAAAAAAAAAAAAGAAAAAGAAAAAAGAAAAAAAGCTCTTCTAAGAAGATTTTTTTTCCTGGATTAAATCAAGAAAATGGGAATTCAAAAAGATTTGGAAAAATGAGTAACATAATTATTTATTCATCTTTTTGGTATCTAACAGAAAGAAGATCTGGATATTGTATGTGAAAGGTTCACTACGAGTAAACTGCAGTCCTTTGAGGATTTAGCCAGTATTTCTACCTATGGCTTTCGAGGTGAGGTAAGCTAAAGATTCAAGAAATGTGCAAAATATCCTCCTGTGATGACATTGTCTGTCATTTGTTAGTATCTATTTCTCAACATAGATAAATAAGGTTTGGTACCTTTTGCTTGTTAAATGTATGCAAATCTGAACAAAGTTAGTGAACTTTTAACTTTCTAAGATGGAGAATTGTTCATAAATAAACTATTTTACCTACAGAGACCTCTAATATTATATGTCTCTTGATGGAAGTACCCAATACCACCGATGAAGTTTTCTTGTGAAAAAATCAAATGTGAATCATATCATTACTTAGATCTAAGTACCAATATGTGAAAAATATAAGAGACAAGGAAGGTGGTAAATAATTCTGAGATTGGGAGACTACATGAAAAAAGACTTGTTCCCTTCAACAGATAGACGGCAGAGAAAAAAAGAGTAGAGAAAGGAGTAGAGAACCTGTAGATTAAAAGACATTTAAGGGGCATATGAACCTGGTCCAGTGTATGACTCTTACCTAAATCTTGATGGAGCAAACTACACAACATTTTTTTTTGAGACAAATATTTGAATACAGGTTGACTATTTGATGTCATTAAGGAGAAATTATGAATTATCTTAGTATAAAAATATTGTCGTGGGGTTTTTTTTGAGTCCTTATCTTTTAAGATATATCCTAAAGTATTTGTGGGTAAAATTATATGACATATCATAGGAGTATATGATTTAGAAAACAGATTAAAATATAAAAGGATAAAATATGATCTTATATTTTGTGACTCACTTCCTCATGGATATCTTTCTACCCAGTAAATATAGGCCTATCTAGGTTTTAATGGCTACATAGTATTCTGTTATCTGTATGTACTATAGTTGGTTTAGTTTCCTGTTGAATATTTATGCTCTTTGACTTTTTTTCCTGTTTAAGATTCTTGTTTTTTGTTTTCTTTTTTTTTTTTTGAGACAGAGTCTTGCTCTATTATCCAGGCTGGAGTGCAGTGACATGATCTCAGCTTACTGCAACCTCCACCTTCTAGGTTCAAGCTATTCTTCTGCCTCAGCCTCCTGAATAGCTGGGATTACAGGCGCGCACCACCATGCCTGGCTAATTTTTGTATTTTTAGTAGAGACAGGGTTTGGCCATGTTGGCCAGGCTGGTCTTAAACTCCTGACCTTGAGTGATCTGCCTGCCTTGGCCTTGCAAAGTGCTGGGGTTATAGGCATGAGCCACTGCATCTGGCCCTGTTTAAGGTTCTGATGAGTGTTCTTATAGGTATACTGTGTTTCGTTTAATTGTTTCCTAAGGATAAATTTATAGAAATAACATTCCTTGGTAAAAAATATATATATATATTTAAAAAACTGTATTAGTTTCCTGTTGCTGTCAAAAAATTTCCAGAAATTTAGTGGCATTAAACAATACAAATTAATCATTCTACCGTTCTGGAGATCAGAAGATATGGGTCTTACTAGGCCTCACTAGGCTAAAATCAAGGTTTTGGCAGGGCTGTGTTTCTCTATGGAGGTTCCAGGGGACCAGAGAAACTATTTTACAGTAGTTATTTTAAGGGAATGAAAGTGAAGATGGGGTTGGGCAGTCAAAGAGGCTATTACTTTTCATTTTTGGCCTTTCAGTAGTTTGAATTTTTTTATCATATACATGTATTACTTTAATTTTTAAAAAGTAAAAGGCAGGTGTGATTCAGTCTCTGTAATTTAGATCAATTTACAGCAAACTAGGGTGGTCTCATGTATCGTCTTACTCACAGTGACCACTTGATTATTCCAAGAAGGGACAATTTCCAAGACTTGGTTTACACTGAGACTGCCCCTGATTTTAAGGATACCTTAGATCAAACTCTAGGAAGGCAGTTTCATTTTGGCCTTGCAGCTACCTGGGTCATTTTCCAAGCCCATGGCCTCCTGGAGTCTTCGCCTAGCTGTAGGTTATCTTTGTGGCTATTATTTCACTGTAATTACACAGGGAAGATTTATTGAGGGATTTCTGTGTACCAGCCATGGTTCTCAGCACTTTGTATTAACTCTTACTCCTGACAGTAACTGTACAGAGGTTCTGCTGTTACCCAGTTTTACATGAGGGAAACGTGGCCAGAGGACACAGTTAGAAAATGGCAAAGTGGGAATTAGAAACTAGGCAGTTTGACTCCAGAGTCTGTGCCCCTGTCCACTTGGCTCCACTGCTGGGGAAGAGGCCTCTGAAGCAGCAGGACCATCTGCTGTGCCGTGTGTAATGGCAGTCTGTCTTCCTGGTGTGATGTTGTGTTCTACTCTGCATTTTCATGTCTTTCCTTATACAGGTCTCAAAATCATTTACTTTTTTTTTTTTTTTTTTGAGACGAAGTCTCACTCTGTTGCCCAGGCTGGAGTGCAGTGGCACAATCTCCACTCACTGCAACTTCTGCCTCCCAGGTTCAAGTGATTCTCCTGCCTCAGCCTGCCAAGTAGCTCGGATTACAGGCACATGCCACCACAGCTGGCTAATTTTTGTATTTTTAGTAGAGTTGGTATTTCACCATGTTGGCCAGGCACTTCTTGAACTCCTGACCTCAGGTGATCCACCCACCTAGGCCTTCCAAAGTGCTGGGATTACAGGCGTGAGCCACTGCGCCCAGCCTTATGTTTTTTAATGGTGCAAATTAGCTCAATTACATAAACCAGGAAAATCCAGCTAGAACCTGGTGATCTCTGAGACTGACCCATGTGCCTTTCAATGAACTGAACTTGCCACAGCTGTATTTACTGTCTAATGAGATGCTGTCACACAGACCCCATCATAGCACAGTTCCTGAGTTACACCTTTACATACTGTAATATCCTTCTTGTGAAAAAAGATACAGATTCCAAAGGTCTGAGAGACCAATCTTGGTTATAAAGGGGAAAAATGGTCATGGGTTTTTAAAATTTGTTTTGTCTTAATAGCATAATTTCAAATTTACATTTCTAAATGAATAATTGCTTATATAAAGCAGTTTTGAGTAACAACGTAAAACACTATCTATTTGGAGTGATTCCTTTACCCACTTCTGAAGGCAAGTTTTGAAAAGTACTAGAAGACACTTCATTGAGAATATTATTAAACATGCCTATAGTTCTACCACCTGAACACAATTGCTTATTAACACATTAATGTTTTGGACTTTTTAATACATATTTTTCACTTGTTCTAGTAATTATGCTGCAGATTGTTTGATCATTTTTTTTTCAGCATGTCATCAAAGTGAGCAAAGTGCTTCTCATTGCCACATATTAATAAAAAATGGAAGAGGCAGTTCAGATAACCTCTCCCTTTGATGAGGTGACAGTGGGTGACCCAGCAGTGAGTTTTTCTTTCAGTCTATTTTCTTTTCTTCCTTAGGCTTTGGCCAGCATAAGCCATGTGGCTCATGTTACTATTACAACAAAAACAGCTGATGGAAAGTGTGCATACAGGTATAGTACTGACTTCTTTTACTCATATATATTCATCCTGAATGTATTTTTTGCCTGGATCTCAGAGTAATCCTGCCTCAACACCAGTGTTATCTTTTTTGGCAGAGATCTTGGGTACGTTTTCTTTTCTCCCTATTGATAAATTGATAATCCACGACGATGATTATTAGGTAATACTCTTACTTCATGGATTCTTAAAAGATATGATATAATGTATTACAAGTGCCTAGCAAGGTGTCTGTTACACATAGGTGTTCTAAGTAAATGGTAGCTGCTAATGTAATTTCTGCCCCTTTGCCCTTCAGTTGGGGTATTGCTTTGGACTGATTAGAGGGCTGTGGCTGGGATGCTAAAGGTTCATGTTTCCTTAGCTGGCTCCTGAGCCACCAGCTCCCACCACCTGTGTATGCCTGTGCTGGTTTGCCTTCCCACAAGTAGCTGCTCTCTGTCTGTTATGCTGGCACAGTTTTCAGAAGCTGATGAATGGCCTTGAAACAGAACAAAAATGGGATTCAGGATAACAAAATCGCACCTTTGTTTTTATAAGCACTGGCCATTCACTAGTTGAAGACTGGTGGGAGTACCTAATTCATGCCAAAAAAAAGATAATTTTTAAAAATCACTCAGATTGTTTGTAGATTAAAAGGGAAAATAGGCTGGTTATAGTGACTTTGCCTGTGACTTTGGGAGGCTGAAGTGGGAGGATTGCTTGAAGTCAGTTTGAGACCAGCCTGGGAAACAGAGCAAGACCCCGTCTCTACAGAAAATTTTTAAAAAATTAGTTGGGTATGGTGATGCACATCTGTAGTCTTAGCTACTCCAGAGGCAGGAAGATTGCTTGAGCCCAGCAGTTTGAGGCTGCAGCAAGCTATGATTACACCACTGTACTCCACCCTTAAAAAATAAATAAATAAAAAAGGGAAAATATCTTCAACAAAGGATAGTTCTGTCTGTTTCTCAGTCTTCCTCAACAGATAAATGTGTGAAGTAATGGAAGGTGGAAATTTCAGAGTACATAACATTAATGCTAGGGGCGTCTGACTCTGTGTGAATTATAATTGCCCTAGATCTAGATGGGCTGATAATATTAGAATCCCCTGTCACTAACTGAAGAGAGAGTTGTGAGTTAATGCCTTCCTAGATAACCTAGATTATAGACTCATTATCTTGGCAACCAGCCCCTTCCAATGTGCTCTCAGTCTGCCTTTCCAGCCCCTTCTCTCTACCTATTCCCAGCTGCCATGTATTCTAAAGCCTCTATGCTTTCATTTTTGTTTTTGCCTTCCTGGATGGTCTTTCCTGCTGTGTCCACCTGAAACCATTCCTCTCTAAAGAACAGGTGAATTGCCGGCTCTCTGGGATGCTTTTACTCACCCTCACTCCCACCCCAGGCTGAGTGGACCCTTCTCTAGATCACTTAGCATGTTGGTCTACAGTTAGGTAAAAAGTCTACGCATCACTAGATGAAGAGCTTTCTTTTTTTTTTAATTTAATTTTTTTTTTTTGACACGTCGTCTCCCTGTGTCACCCAGGCTGGAGTGCAGTGGTGCGATCTTGGCTCACCGAAAGCTCTGCCTCCTGGGTTCACGCCATTCTCCTGCCTCAGCCTCCTGAGTAACTGGAACTATAGGCACCCGCCACCATGTCCCACTAATGTTTTGAATTTTTAGTAGAGATGGGGTTTCACTGTGTTAGCCAGGATGGTCTTGATCTCCTGACCTCGTGATCCACCCCCCTTGGCCTCCCAAAGTGCTGGGATTACAGGCATGAGCCACCACGCCCGGCCCCAAGACCTTTCTTTATTACCAGGGCTTCCACAGACCTGACACATGGTAGCTCTTCAATAAATAATTGCAGAATTACTGGAAAATTTTACTGTTAACTTAGGCAGTGGCAAAACCATTGTTTGGTAGCTTAGGATAGCAAGTAAATAGGAACATTTGCTAGAAAAACAGATATTTTTAAAAATCCAATTCAAGGACTGGGTGTGGTGGCTCATGCCTGTAATCCCAGCACTTTGGGAGGCCGAGGCAGGCGTATCTCGGAGTTCGAGACCAGCCTGACCAACAGGGTAAAACTCCGTCTCTACTAAAAATACAAAATTAGCTGGGTGTGGTGGTGGGCATCTGTAATCTCAGCTACTTGGGAGGCTGAGGCAGAAGAATCTCTTCAACCCTGGTAGGCGGAGGTTACAGTGAGCTGAGATTGCGGCATTGCACTCCACCCTGGGAAACGAGCAAAACTCCATCTCAAAAAAAAAAAAAATCAAATTCAAATGATTATGGAAGTAGTGGAGAAATAAACAGGAAAATGATAAATAATTAAGACAATGTATAATATGGCTATATTTTAATCTGTTGTTGGTATGGTTTTCTTTTTTCCCTTGGGATTAGTATCTGTCTCTCTACTGGATATTAATTTCTTATATTTTCTCATTAGAGCAAGTTACTCAGATGGAAAACTGAAAGGTCCTCCTAAACCATGTGCTGGCAATCAAGGGACCCAGATCACGGTAAGAATGGTACATGGGAGCGTAAATTGTTGAAGCTTTGTTTGTATAAATATTGGAATAAAAATTAAAATTGTCTCTGAGTTTTCAGGGTAATAATAAAATGAATTTGCACTAGTCAATGGAGATCCCAAGATATCATCCTCTAAGCAAGATAAATGACTATTGGCTTTTGTGGCATGGCAGCCTGCGACCTCGTCTTTTTTAAGGGCTAGGAGATTCTTTACTGGGATGGCAAAAATCAATGGCAGGGTAGTTGGCATTGAAAGAAGATTAAGCTTGACTCCAGAGGTGTGGGTTAGAGCCCAGCCTTGTCACTCAATGGTTGTACGTCCAGAGGCAAGTCACTTAACATCCCTTAACCCCAGTTTTCTCATCTATCAAATGAAGCAAAGAATACTTGCCCTCTTGACTTAAAGGGTGTCTGATGAGACATATGACTGTATCATTAGCTGGGAGAAAGTCCATCATGCTGTCTATGTATAGTGCCTCAAGTTGGTCTCTTTCCCTTCTGTGATTCCACAAAGCACCCTGCTGTCATGTTATGCATCCTGCCCCTCCACCCAAGTCCCATCTAGAGCATATCTTCTCGAAGTCCACTGTAACCTGCCTAATCCTAGGTGTGACGAGGCAGGCAGGAGGCAGAAAAAAATGTGTGTTTTGCAATACATGTTAAGAGAGATCTTGGGCTGGGCACAGTGGCTCACACCTGTAATCTTAGCACTTTGGGAGGCCAAGGCGGGCGGATCATCTGAGGTCGGGAGTTCAAGACCAGCCTGACCAACATGGAGAAACCTCATCTCTAATAAAAATACAAAATTAGCCAGGTGTGGTGGCGCATGCCTGTAATCCCAGCTACTCAGGAAGGCTGAGGCAGGAGAATTGTTTGAACCCGGGAGGCGGAGGTTGTGGTGAGTCGAGATCGCGGCCTTGCACTCCAGCCTGAGCAACAAGAGTGAGACATGGTCTCAAAAAAAAAAAAAAAAAAAAGAGAGAGATCTTATACCACAGTGACCACAGTGTGATTTCCAAGAACTTCAAATGATCTAAGAAATTTTGTGATTATTATTAGCTTGAAAAATATCTTTTTTTTTTTTTTTTGAGACAAAAGTCTCAGTCTGTTGCCCATGCAGAAGTGCAGTGGCATGATCTCAGCTCACCGCAGTCACTGCCTCCTGAGTTCAAGCAGTTGTCCTGCCTCAGCCTCCTGAGTAGCTGGGATTACAGGCATGCGTCACCATGCCTGGCTCATGTTTGTATTTACATGTGTGTCCCACTAAATCATGTACTCTTCTGAGCAAGATCATGCTTTGTCTTCATATTTTCTGCACAAAGCAAAGACCCTGACACACAGATAGCCCCCAGTGCGTAGTTGAGAAATCAGTGAATGAATGTGGGAGGCAGGAAAAATGTCCTTTAATTCTTCTGTTAATGCTGTGTTATCCCTGGCCTCAGTCAGTTCTTAGAACTGAGCTGTTGGTAAATATAATTGGATTCACTATCTTAAGACCTAACTTTTGCTAGGACATCTTGGGTTGTATTTTCATATACTTCTATGATTTTACAAGAAAAATCGATCTTCTGTGCAGGTGGAGGACCTTTTTTACAACATAGCCACGAGGAGAAAAGCTTTAAAAAATCCAAGTGAAGAATATGGGAAAATTTTGGAAATTGTTGGCAGGTACAGTCCAAAATCTGGGAGTGGGTCTCTGAGATTTGTCACCAAGGTAATATGTTCTAGTGTTCATAAATTGTGAACAGTTGCTGAGCTAGATGGTGAAAAGTAAAACTAGTTTCTGGTCAAGGTTTAGCCACCAATTTTGCACTTTCTCTCATCTCCCCAGGAAAGAGCAGTTGGTCTTTAGATCAATGAGAGCTCTTTGATGGCCGCAAAACAAACTGACTCTAGCCAACTTGAGCTAAAAAGAAATTTAGTGGAAGGCTGAGTTACAACATGAAGTGTGTGCAGTTGCCCCTTGGAGAGAATAAGAACCAGGGTGCCTCTGGGACTTAATGTCATTACTGTACACCAGTTGTTTTTATTCTTTTCCTGACTTTGCTCTGGAGTCAGTTTACTAACAGTGCATTCGATGATCATGTGCCCATATCTATGGGGAGAAGGTTCTTGATTGGCAGTCTTATTAAGGGTGCATATCAAATAGAATGGAATAGAGGTAGTTTCCCAAAGGGTAACTACCCTTTGAGAGGCTGTTACCAGAAAAAGGAGAAGGGATTCAGGACAGATGAAAACATTATATCCATGACAAACTTACTCTGCTGGTACAGATGGTACAGATGGCTTCAGTATAGGCTCTCCGAACCCACATATCATTGATTGGGATATATAATATATATATATTTCTAAAAAAATCTAAAATGAGTCAAACATTTCACCTCTCTCTATATATATATGTATTTTGAGACAGAATTTTGCTCTTGTTGCCCAGGCTGGAGTGCAATGGTGCAATCTCGGCTCACTGCAACCTTTGCCTCCTGGGTTCAAGCGATTCTCCTGTCTCAGCCTCCCGAGTAGCTGGGATTACAGGCACATGCCACCATGCCCAGCTATTTTTTTTTTCTTTTTAGTAGAGAGGGGGTTTAATCATATTGGTCAGGCTGGTCTCGAACTCCTGACCGCAGGTGATCCACCTACCTCAGCCTCCTAAAGTGCTAGGATTACAGGCGTGAGCCACTACGCCTGACCATTTTTCAGTATTTCTTTTTTTTCTGAATCAGAGTTTCACTCTTGTTGCCTAGGCTGGATGGAGTACCATGGTGTGATCTCAGCTCACCGCAACCTCTGCTTCCCAGGTTCAAGCGATTTGCCTGCTTCAGCCTTCTCGAGTAGCTGGGATTACAGGCATATGCCACCATGCCTGGCTAATTTTGTGTTTTTAGTAGAGATGGGGTTTCTCCATGTTGGTCAGGCTGGTCTCGAACTCCTGACCTCAGATGATCTGCCCGCCTCGGCCTCCCAAAGTGCTGGGATTACAGGCATGAGCCACCGCACCTGGCCCATTTTTCAGTATTTCTAAAAAAATCTAAAATGAGTCAAACATTTCACCTCAATAAAATGACACAGGTTTATACATTAAGTGTCTTTGCTTTTTCTTGAAATTTTATAAATCAGTGTCAGAATATTCATTACCTCCTAAAAATAAAGGAGTTCTAGTTGACTGTTTTGGTTCTAGGTGTGGTAAAGTGAAACATTGTTACTTAAATGCATTTTGCTAGGCACAATCCTTCCCTTCACAAGCTCCGTAGAGAAAAGAGAAATAAATGACTGCCAACCAAGAAAAGGTTGGGAGATACTGGAATAAGACCCAGGGGCAGGAAGAAGTCAGTGAGGAGGGCGTATTGAGGGCTCTGAGAGAGAGTAAAAGCAGGGCTTGTTAGAGCTAGCTTCTCAAGATGTCCTTGAGGCAAACCAGACCTTTGGGACACTCTGAAAATAAAACTGAAAGTGAAAAGATTGTGGGCCAAATGTGGTGGCTCACGCATGTAATTCCAGCACTTTGGGAGGCCGAGGCGGGCAGATCACCTGAGGTCAGGAGTTTGAGACCAGCCTGGCCAACATGGTGAAACCCTAAAAGTACAAAAAGAATTAGCTGGGCCTAGTGGCAGGCGCCTATAATCCCAGCTACTCGGGAGGCTGAGGCACGAGAATCGCTTGAACCCAGGAGGTGGAGGTTGCAGTGAACCGAGATCGTGCCATTGCACTCTAGCCTGGGCAACAAGAGTGAAACTCTGTCTCAAAAATAAATAAAAATAAATAAAAAAGAGATTGTGGTGTGATATCCTGGATTCTATCAGCAACCTATAAAAGCAGAGAGGAGCCTGTGTTTTGATTCAGTCACATTTAGCATTTATATCTCTATGAAGTTTCTGCTGGTTTATTTTTCTGTGGGTAAAATATTAATAGGCTGTATGAAGATATTTTTCTTTATGTGCACCTTTGTTTAGATTACTCAACTCCAGCAACTTATTTAACTAAAAGGGGCCTCTGCCATCTAGTGTGTGTTTTTGGCAACTTTTTTCTTACTCTTTTGTTTTTCTTTTCCAGGTATTCAATACACAATGCAGGCATTAGTTTCTCAGTTAAAAAAGTAAGTTATTGGTTTATGGGGGATGGTTTTGTTTTATGAAAAGAAGAAGGGATTTTTAATAGTTTGCTGGTGGAGATAAGGTTATGATGTTTTCAGTCTCAACCGTGAGACAATAAATCCTTGTGTCTTCTGCTGTTTGTTTATCAGCAGGGAGAGACAGTAGCTGATGTTAGGACACTACCCAATGCCTCAACTGTGGACAATATTCGCTCCATCTTTGGAAATGCTGTTAGTCGGTATGTCGATAACCTATATAAAAAAATCTTTTACATTTCTTATCTTGGTTTATCATTCCATCACATTATTTTGGAACCTTTCAAGATAGTACCTGCCTTAAGAATTTGCTTTAGTCAAATACACAGGCTTGTTTTACGCTTCAGATTTGTTAATGGAGTTCTTATTTCATGTAATCGACACTTTCTGGGTGCATGTAATCTTCTAGATGCTGTGGCGTGAATCGTGTTCTTTCAAGGTCTTAGTCTTGAAAATATTTGTAGTGTAGTAGAATTATTTTATCCTCCAATGCTCCTTCTTTTCCTTGTATTTCCAGTATCATCACTTTAGGATTTCACTTATTTATCATTCAACGTTTATTAATTGCCTCTCATATTCCAGACTTTGTGCTAGAAGTTAGGGATATAAAGACAAATAAAGTATTTCCTGCCCTTGAAGACTAGATTTGTCTCACTAAATCTTCATTTTCAAGAAAAGCATAAGAGGGGAAGGTGCTTGCATTATGGATTCCTCATAGTGCTCCTCTCTGCATATAAAAACCACCATTTCCATCATAGATTCCTAGCTGTCTCAGGACTTTATAAAGCCCAAAGTGCCTATGTCATAATCTGAGGGGAAAAATACTGAGACCCTTCCATATATGGGAGGTATATGGATGAGACAGCTCCTGACTTCATTTTTCCCAGAAATCTGAAAAGCAGCAGCAGTCATCCCAGAGCCCAGTTTCTACTTTGAAGGACAAATTTTTTATTCTTTGAGCTAAACCGACTAAGGAACAATTAGTTTGCTTTTAATTTACTATTTTCATTCTAATCGCGAATGAATTAGTTTTTTAAAACTGCTCCCAGAGCGAAGGGAGAGCTCTGCTTGTACAGTGTAACTTTTCAGAGCTTCTTTAACTAGATTTTAAGATCAGAATTAGTTGTTAGGAAATCTTAGGGATTGTACAAGTTTAGAAATCCTCTAGAGCAGCAGTTCCCAAAGCAGGCTTCCAGAACACTAGCTTCTTGAGGCATTTTGAGAAAAAAGAGTTGCTGGTTCAGTGTGTATGGGAAGTGCTACAAGCCATACCCTCCGTTGAAGACACTCAGACCACACATTACTGCATAAAAAGCTTCCACCAGCCATTCGGCAAACCCTTATTGAATGTCTGCTATTTCCTGGGTATTTTGCTATATGGTAGGGATATAGTAGTGAATAAAGAAGAAATGATGCTTGCCCTCAGCTGACTTTTCAGTTGGAAAGACACATGAAATAATTATGCCATTCATTAGCAGATTGTCCTTGATGCCTCACTGGAAAAATAAAGGACATAATGGGAAACTCTGTAGGGTCAGAGAAAGGGATCATTAGAGAAGGTTCTTTGAAAGAAATAATTTTTGAAATATGAAGGATAAATAGAATTAACTAGGTACCAATAGGTTAAGAGTAGAGCTTTCCAGACAGGGACCAGTTCTTCGGAAGGTCTCCAGACAGAAATAAGTGTTGCTTGTCTGAGGACCTCTTTTTCACCTATTAACCTTCCCTCCCCAATAGACACTCCTGGGAACAACACACACTGTAGAACCACATTGTGGTGCTATTCGGTATAGCAAGTAATTCAGCGGAGATAAGTTCTTGGAATCTCATCTTTGGGATTTGTTTACTAAGATACATTCAAGTTTCAGCAAAATAAGGTCTCAGAGCTTGGACTCATTGTTCTGTTTTAGCAATTAGAGCAGTACCTGGCGCATAGCACAGGTGCTTGAAAACACTGACCGAGTAGGATGG
>NW_012102377.1:3314304-3326904 GCF_000951045.1 Mandrillus leucophaeus
TGGATGGATGGATGGATGGATGGGATGGTTGTTGGGTGAATGGATGAACAGACAAATGGATGGATGAATGGACAGGCACAGGAGGACCTCAAATGGACCAAGTCTCTGGGGCCCTCATTTCACAAAGTTAGTTTATGGGAAGGAACCTTGTGTTTTTAAATTCTGATTCTTTTGTAATGTTTGAGTTTTGAGTATTTTCAAAAGCTTCGGAATCTCTTTTCTAACCAGAGAACTGATAGAAATTGGATGTGAGGATAAAACCCTAGCCTTCAAAATGAATGGTTATATATCCAATGCAAACTACTCAGTGAAGAAATGCATCTTCTTACTCTTCATCAACCGTAAGTGAAAAAGAACCACATGGGAAATCCACTCACAGGAAACACCCACAGGGAATTTTATGGGACCATGGAAAAATTTCTGATCCATAGGTTTGATTAAACATGGAGAAACGTCATGGCCAAGTTTGGTTTTATTGGGAAGCATGTATAATTTTTGTCCTAAGTCTGCGCTTAGCCCTCCCACATGTGCTCATTGCTGGTTGACTGTTGGAGTCTGGTTCTCACCTCTAAGAGGAAGCCCAGGAGAGGGCATAACAGGCTCCTGTGAGCCAGCACATCTTCCTCACCCTGATGGTGTCAGAGTCTTTACAAGCAAGCCCTAGCCAGAACATTGCTGCAAGAGATCAAGGGCCACATTTGAAATTGCACAGCAGGACACGGAAAAGGAGTACCTTAGGTATAGGCATTGTCATTAAAGAAATTGCTAAGATACTTGAGATTTTCCTTTTTAAAGAATGAGCTTTATGCTACAAAGAGAAGTTCTAAAAATTAGGGAGGAAATTAACTAAATTAATTAGGATATTTCTCAGATTCCTTTACAGTTTTTATCTCTCTGCTGACATAGTGTTTACATGATTGTTATTTACTAAACAAATGCTATTTTATATTCTGCTCCTTATAACTTAATTGTTTATTACAAGGTTTTGGTGGTGACCTAGCAACAACAAATAATCCCAAACACAGTCTGAATTTTTCGTTTTCCATCCAGAAATAAGATGAATCTTTCCATTTCTGTGTTCTCAGTTTTCATCATTTTTATCTTATGGATTACTTATCTTTATTGTTTTAAAGCATTTAATAATAATTTTATAGTTTTTGTTTTGTTTGCTGTTGGAAATGGAATATTCCCTCCTTCCATTTAGAGTGCTAACCAGTTGTAAATGTCTCAAAATATGCAGTTTTACAGCAGTTGTTCAAAGCAATACAGGAACAGTAAGGACAGAGCCAATCATTTTACAAACACATTCTGTTAAACTGATGTCTATTAGCAGAGTTTTTCCTATTTTGTTAGGAAGGACTTACACCTGATATATAACAAAGATTGTGTTAATCAAGGCTCAGAAAATGTTTTTCATTAGTTTTTTTCCTAACCATGAAGAATAACTGCTTTGTAACACACATGCTGACTATAAAGCAGACAAAAAATTCAATGTAGGTGCTCTCTGACTCTCCTCTGTCCGTGTTTCTGTTGGGGCTGCTTACCACAGCCTCTGCATTATGATTAGCTAATGTGTTCACAATATCAAGTTCCCAGTAGCAAAGAAAGGTCGAGCTCTTATGCATGCCATTCATTTATCTACACTGTGCAGGCGCACTCAGGTGGCAGAGACAAAGAACACTCCTTTGGCGCATCTCAAGTTCAGAATTCTCAGCAGAGGGGCTCCAGCTGTCCTTTTGTCAGGTGCCCACGCCTGCTCCAGGCCTGTGTGGTCAGGACACATGTTACAGAGTACAGTGACATTAATGGTGGGGCCATGGATGTGGTGAGCACTCAGAGGATGTTAGTCTCTTCATTGATAAAGTCACAACCACTCTTCCTGTTGGAAATAAAAAGATTTGACATATCCTTGTCTGCAACAACACAGGACAACAGATAATCAGCAGGTCATCTAAAATCTGTCCAGAGAGAAAGGAGAGCTGTGTTTCCTGAAAATACATCTTCCTCTGATTTTAGTCTTATTTTTTTCTGCCTTTATTGCTTTCTACCCTCTCCAGATTAGCCTCATTTCCTAAATTACCTTGAATGTGCATTGACACTTGTACTGCCCGAAATTCTGGAAAACTCATTATGGCTGCTCCACCGTCGGAACTTCCTGAGCAAAGTTAGTTGCTCTCTCGGCTCACTTTTTAGCACTCATAGCTCTATAATAGTGCTGGCCACTTGGGATTGGAATTGCTTTATTTATCAGCATGTTGTCTCCCAGCACTTGATGTGTGTGATATCCAGTATGTATTTGCCGAATGAAAAGACTGAGGGCTGACATCATACTTCCCACTGTGCCCAGCAAAAGCACAGTTAGTCCACATGAGCTAATGGGGGCAAAGGGAAGTGAGGAGGGAGAATGTATTACCTTATCATGTTTTCTGTTACTTGACTGAAGTAAAACAGTCCCAAGCCGATAGTAAGATACTGGGCTGGAAAGTGGTGACAGGTAAAGGTGCACCTTTCTTCCTGGGGATGTGATGTGCGTATCACTACAGAAATGTTTTTCCTGAGGTGATTTCATGACTTCGTATGAATGTACACCTGTGACCTCACCCTTCAGGACAGTTTTGAACTGGTTGCTTTCTTTTTGTTGTTTAGATCGTCTGGTAGAATCAACTTCCTTGAGAAAAGCCATAGAAACAGTGTATGCAGCCTACTTGCCCAAAAACACACACCCATTCCTGTACCTCAGGTAATGTAGTACCAAACTCCTCAACCAAGACTCACAGGGAACAGATGTTCTCTCAGGCTCTCCTCTTTGAAAGAGATGAGCATGCTAATAGTACAATCAGAGTGAATCCCATACACCACTGGCAAAAGGATGTTCTGTCCCTTCTTACAGGTACAAGGCACAGTTTTCCTTCATTTATTCACTAATTTAGCAGAACCTCACTAAGAGCCTCCTATATGCCAGGCTTTGTGTTAGCAATAAAAAAAAGGAATGCCATGCCTCACCCCATCAGGAGGTGCTGACAGCTTGTAGGCAGAGTGGAAACAGATGTGCTCTGAAGGCTCTAAATATTACTTCTGCTGGGGTCAGTTGGGAAGCCACAACAGCTACTGTTTTTCTTCCATAAAAGACAATCAGCCAGGCATGGTGGCTCACATGTGTAAATCCCAGCACTTTGGGAGGCTGAGGTGGGTGAATCACAAGGTCAGGCGATCAAGACCAGCCTGGCCAACATGGCGAAACCCTGTCTCTACCAAAAATACAAAAATTAGCCAGGCATGGTGGCGGGCACTTGTAGTCCCAGCTACTCGGGAGGCTGAGGCAGGAGAATCACTTGAACCCGGGAGGTGGAGGTTGCAGTGAACTGAGATTGTACCACTGCACTGCAGCCTAGGTGACAGAGCGAGAGTCCGTCTCAAAAAAAAAAAAAAAAAAAAAAAAGACTATGTCCTGCTCTGTGGAGGTTCTTGTTTTAAAATATCCACTGTTGTTTGCCCAGATGTTGATGTAATTAGTTTAGCAGTCATACAGTTTAGCACTTGCATTAAATAGACCAAACCCCATAGTAGGTATTTGAAATACAGAATAAATGTGAGGTACCCCTGCTCTAAAGGAATTTACAGTCCAGAGCTGACTTATGGAGGATTTCTTTGTATTATTTCTGGCTCTGCTACTAATTTGTCTATTTCATGTCCTAATTATCCTAATTTATCATTGTTTTCATTTTGATTGAAAGGGGGAGAGCATAAAAATTGTGGTCAAAGGTAGTTTTATTTTATTTTATTTTTGAGATGGAGTCTTGCTCTGTCACCCAGGCTAGAGTGCAGTGGCACAATCTCGTCTCATTGCAACCTCTGCCTCCCAGGTTCAAGCAATTCTCCTGCCTCAACCTCCCGAGTAGCTGGGATTACAGGTGTGCACCACCATGCCCAGCTAATTTTTGTATTTTTAGTGGAGATGGATTCTGCCGTGTTGGCCAGGCTTGTCTCGAACTCCTGACCTCAGGTGATCCTCTCACTTTGGCCTCCTGAAGTGTTAGGATTACAGGCCTCAGCCACTGCACCCGGCCTAAAGTTAGTTTTAATCAGGGTCCAAACAGGAGAAACCATGCAACAGTTTGAATAGATGAATAAAGAATTACAAACTGGAGATTAGAGTAATAGAGAATAGAGTAATAAGACACAGGAACAGCATATATAAAGAACAACCATTTCCTCCTAGGGCTGAGATAGCATCCCCTCACCACACTCCCCCACCTACTGTCTGAGATGCATACCTTGTTGAAGAGAACGTAACTGGCTCGCTGCGAGGTAAAGTCAATGAGGCGCTCCCCAGTACCACTCTGAGGGGATGCTGGGAAAAACTGCCCGTGAGAAGAGTACACGTGCTGCTGGCCACTTGTGCTGAAGAACTTGAAGTCTGATAGGAATGCACCCTAACCTGGCATAGAAACCCCTTTCTCCTGCAGAGTCCCTCTAGCGCCTTCTACTGGCAAAGCTTCACATTGCAAACCTCCATTATCACAGAGCAAGCAATGAAAGATGAACTCGGAGCTGAGGCAATAAATTGATAGCTAGCATAGCCTCTAAACTGATTTTTATGACTACATTTTATGGATAGAAAGTGTTCTTGCATATATTGTTTCCTCACATAATAGAGGACTTACTTATTCATGGTTGCAGATGAGAAAACAGATCCTAAGAAGTTAAGTGACTTGCCCAAGATCACACAAAAAAATTCCACTAGTTCTAAAATGAGAGTAATTACAGTTAACATATATTATATATGGCAGGTACATATAAAGCACTTGGCATGAATGAATGTTTTTTTTTTTTTTTGAGACGGAGTCTTGCTCCGTTGCCAGGCTGGAGTGCAGTGGTGCGATCTCGGCTCACTGCAACCTCTGAGTCCCTGGTTGAAGGGATTCTCCTCCCTCAGCCTCCTGAGTACCTGGGATTACAGGCATGTGCCACCAACTAATTTTTGTATTTTTAGTAGAGATGTGGTTTCATCATGTTGGCCAGGATGGTCTCGATCTCTTGACCTCGTGATCCACCCGCCTCGTACTCCCAAAGTGCTGGGATTACAGGCCTGAGCCACCGCGCCCGGGCACTTGGCATGAATTTAATTCCCACCATAAACCTGTGAGATAGGTAATTCTGTTATGTCCACTTTACAAATGAAGAAACTGAGGCACAGAAAGATGATGTAACTTAACGCAAAGCTACACAGCTCTAAAGTAGTATGGCCAATATTTGAACACACTCAGACTCGATCCTGAGGTTTTGACCACTGTGTCATCCGGCCTCCTCAAATCTTCTGGCCACCACATACACCATATGTGCCATATGTGGGCTTTTTCTCCCCCTCCCACTATCTAAGGTAATTGTTCTCTTTTATTTTCCTGCCAGTTTAGAAATCAGTCCCCAGAATGTGGATGTTAATGTGCACCCCACAAAGCATGAAGTTCACTTCCTGCACGAGGAGAGCATCCTGGAGCGGGTGCAACAGCACATCGAGAGCAAGCTCCTGGGCTCCAATTCCTCCAGGATGTACTTCACTCAGGTCAGGGCGCTTCTCATCCAGCTGCTTCTCTGGGGCCTTTGAAATGTGCCCTGCCAGACATGAGAGCCCAGATTTTTGCCTGTTACTTAGGAACTTTCTTTGCAAGTATTACCTTGATAGTTTTAACATTTTCTTCTTTGAACCTAGTTATAAAGGTATTGTGCTGTTGTTCCTAGGCTTAGAGTCATAAGGCCTGAGCTCACTTCCTCACTTTGCCTCCATCTGGAACCTTAGACCAACTTCCTAGGAAAACGAGCTGTCTGAAAACAGAATAGGGTGCCTCTTCAATGCGCTCTTCACTTTAGATGTTCAGGAGGAGGTTACTCCTACCTACACATGGCACAGTGGAGGGGCTGGACCCCAGGGAGGCAGTGGGAAGAGTGGGAAGAGCGGAGGCTCTACTGTTGGACAGACCTAGCTTACCAGCTGTGCGACTAACCTTCCCTGGCCTCCATATCCCTCTCAGTAATGGACGAATGGATCATCCCCACATCCAGGGACAGTTACAAGCAGTCAGTGAACAGAAAGTCTCTGGTACAGCTTCTAAGTGCTTCTTATTCTAAGTCACTTCACTTACCTGAGTTCTCAGTTTTGCGGTTTATAAGATAAGCAGGTTGGATAAAATGCTCTTCAATATACTCCTGGTTCTGAGATGATGTGATTGTGGACAGCCCTTTAATCATGGTGAAGATGTTCATCATAAGCACACTGAAACTACAAAATAGAAATATAAATATTTTCTGCATTAAATTATGCTGGATCCTAGAAGCAGAAACTGGACTTCTGTGAGACCCTGCTTCACAGAAAACTTAAAATTCCCAAGCAGATGAATGCTTCTCAGGAGGACACTCACAGTTACCTACCTGGAAAGAATCTAGATGGAAGTGGCATGGGCACTAAGCGGTGAGATTAAACCCAGCTAGGGCAGACCCACCAGCCTTGGACCCCCCAACACCTAGAGATTGTTGATGCAAAGAGGAAGGTTCTTACTGGTGAGACCTGAAAGGGATATGTGACAGACCTGAAAGGGATATGTGGCAGGTGGGAGGAAGAAGTTCTGTCTGGAAACCAACCCTTGTTCCTCCATTATTGATTGACTCCTGGTACCAACATGAGCCCTGGGTCTTACAGAGGCCTTAAGTCCCTATGCCTTCTAGTGCCCATGGATGAGATGAGGCCACACATGCCCCCAGTGGGTTAACGTGTCTAGCGTGAGTAAGGCTCTTGGAGCACTATGATACACAGGAAATACCCAGTAACTGTTAGTTGGTTTGATATCTGTTCCCGTTGCTCACTTAAGCTCAGTGCCCCTTTACTGCTCCTTTTATTCTGCCTCCCTCCGCACATGTGCATCGAGAATCCTGAGACATACCGTGTTGGGTGCCCAGGGATGCAGCATAGATGTTGCTGCCTTCCACAGAAGCGCTCATGGACTACTAGAGAATATATCCCATGGGAGAGAAAAACAGACTCGGGAGAATACAGCAGGGGCCCTTGTCCTGGACTTGGTCAGTTAGGAAATGGAGGGAAGAGACATGGAGCCTGGGACCCAAAGGGGAGGGGGAATGACAAGAGTATTTCTGGCAGAGGAAATGGCAAGGATAAAGGCCTGGAGGCGCAAGAGAATATGTATTTGAGGATCTGGAAGTTGAGTGCAATGGGTCCAGTATATGCTACCCTGGCTGCCATTAGAATTACCTGGGAAACTTAGAAAATTCCAATGTCTGGGCCCTGCCTAAACCAATAAATCATTCTTGGGTGGTGGGGTCTGGGCCTCAGGATTGTTTAAAACCCTCCCCAGGTACTGTCATGTGCAGCTGGGGTTAAGCTGTGCTGGGGTCTGAGTATGGATCTGTTAGGACAAGCGGCAGTGGTGGAGTTGAGGCTGCAGAATTCAGGCCAAATAGAGAGGTTTTCATCAGGATATTAAAGAGTTTAGATTTCAATTTCATGGGAATGGGTGGGATCTTACTTGCATTTTATGAAGAGCTCCCTGGTTGCAATATCAGAATGGACTGGAGAGGAGCAAGATAGAATCCTACAATGATTTGGGAGAAGTGGTGAGGGGCTTGAGACACAGGAAGTAGCCCCATTCACTAATAGTTGAGCATGTAGAATTGCCAAGACCTGGAAATGGTTTGGCTGGTGGGGAGTGGGAAGAAAGTCTCAAAGTGTGAAATGAAGATGGAGAGCACATTGCCTAGCACAGAGTGATTGCCGTTTGCTCTGTCCCAGTTGAGGTCCAAGGGGTTTGCCAGAGATCATATATGGAGTCTGTGGCTCCATGGGGAAAAGAACCTCTCAGCATGCCTGCTTGTCTTATCCTGGGTTAGTCAGATTCATTTTGTTAGATTACATTTTTTTTCTGGTGGAACTCTGCGTAAGTCCTGACCAGTGTGTTTTCAGAAGGATCAGAGGGCCTGCCCCTGTCGGTTGGTGCATGACACCAGCTTGGTGGGCTCCTTGCTGCTCCCTGTTTTCATGGATTATCAGAATACCTTCTCTCCCTGCCAGCAGCAGGTCACACTGGCTCCTGACTTTTTGGCCCATGAAGCCACCATCTTTCTGCTTCTCAGATTGTGCCTTGTACTCCACTGATCATGGCCAGTACATCAGAAGACCTGGTTTGCAGTGAATGCATTTGGTGTGGAAATGAGGAACCCTGGGGATTCCACACATCATATTTGGTTGCCGTGTTTTTCCTCCAATCTTTCACCATAACAACAATCAACTCAGAAGATTTCTATAACCACTTATGTGGGGGTTTCTCCCCACACACTAAACAAGCAGTCAGTTCCACAGTGGACAGCAGCTGGTCTCCTCCAATTTAATTCTAACACTGTCTACTTGGAGATAGCATTAGATCCCACAGGTTCAGGGTACAGTCCCCTAGACTGCCCCCAGTCTCCTGCTTCAGGTACCAGTCACAAGTCCAGGACTCTAGAAGTTCTGACCAGTTTCAAGTTGGGGTTCCCAAGACCTCCCCAGTTTATTTTTTATTAATTTGTTGGAGTGGCTCATAGAACTCAGGGAAACGCGTACTTAGTTTTCTGGATTTATTACAAAGATTTAAAAAGATACCAATAAATAGCCAAATAAAGAGATACACAAAGCTAGGTCTGGAAGGGTCTGGAGCGCAGGAGCTTCTGTCCCCATGTACTTGGCTCCCAGCACATGGATGAGTTCTTGTTCATTTTCCTGTCAGCCTCAACATGTTCAGCTTTCCGGAAGCCCGCAAACTCTGTCTTCTTGGGCCTTTTATGGAGACATCGTTAGGCAGGAGTGATTGAAACGTGGACAACTGTGTCGAAATATGATTGGACATAAAGGGGTCTAAACTCAGTAAGACCTGTTTGTTCAGATTCTTCTTGGCCTCTCTGTGGCCATTCTTTCCTCCAGGTTATGGGGCAGGACCCCTATGGAATGAGGGTCTTATGACCCACAATCAGATTAGAGTCCTGCCTTGGGCAAGTGAAAGGAAAGCAGGAGAAGGTAGAGAAATTCTGTTTCCTAAGACCTTCTGAGGCCTACAGCACCCCAACATTGTAACAAAAGACTATAACAGGACTATGGGAGTTATGAGCTGGAAACCTTGGACAAAAATATATACATATTAAAAAAATATTAAGCGTATATGTACTTATGTATATTAAGTATATACGTGTGTGTGTAGATACATATATATATATATATATTTTTTTTTTAATTTACAGGTGCGTTTTGGGAAGCAGAAATTACCATAACTACTCTTAAAAATCTTTTAAGTCTGTTTGAAGTTAGAAAAGTCACTGTACCTTTTTGTTTCCATTGGCCCTGTACTTCCTAATATACCCCAGCAGGAGGTGCATAATGTCTTGTTATGTCATTTTGGTGATAAGATTCATAAGTGGGTTCAGCTGGTGACAGCCTGATTCCCTCATTGTAAACTTACCCATCAACATGGAGCTTAATGGTGTCACCTTTCGTTGATGACCATTACCTGAATCAGTTATTTCATTAGATTGCAAGATTATGATTTTCTGATTTTATCATTTCTTCTGTATTGACTGTAATTCTTTCGTATAGAAGAACTTTCCCTTGTTATAGCTATTTGGTTGTCCTGAAGTACAGTTCTTACTAGAAAGTAAGACCAAATGCTGAATTATATCCCTCTAGCTATCAAGTTTCAAAGGAATGAATGGTGTCCTAGTAATTTCCAGTGGTGTTTAATGATGTTTTCCCTTCTCTTTCTCCCCTCTTATTCCCTCCCTCTCCATCTCCTCCCTCCTCACTTTCAGTTTTTTGCTTTTTCAGTGTTTTGTCATAGCTATTAACAGAGCAACACATTTTAATCAATTATAGTCATTTTTCTTTTTGATGCTCAAATTATCCCATCTTAGTCCAGTGGAACCAAGCCCTTGGAGTTAGGGCCCTCTACCTTTTGACTGAATTCCATTAGTCTTGATAATTTCCTTGTTTCTGACAAGGCGATGTTGCAGGCACATTTTATACTTTTCCAGCCCAAGCGCCGGAATAGGCTTTTTCTCCAAGGAGCTGTAGTTCATTTTAGTGGGAAATGGTATTTAGAGACTATAATCTGGGATCTGGGAGTCCTCATTGCTACTGGGTAGTCATTACTTTTAGGCCTTTCCAGTGGTCAGAGCTAGGAAATACGTGTATTTAAAAATGGACAGTTGAATGGTTGTTGCCAGGAGCTGGGAGGAAGGGGAAGTGAGAAATTATTGTTTAATGTGCACAGAGTTTCAATGTGGGGAAGATGAAAAAGTTCTAGAGATATCTGGTGGTGACGGTTGTGCAACAATGTAAATGCCACTGAGCTCTCACTTAAAAATGGTTAAAATGGTAAATTTCGTATATATTTTACCACAGTAAAAAGTCTTCTGGCAGCATCTCCCCAGACAAAAGTATGAAAATTTTACACTGATTTTTCCATTTCAAGATAATTTTAAGATTATAAGTATTTTGCTTAATTCTTGAATTTTATACCTGTAAACCTTTTGTACTTCAAATTTTGGGCAGAATTGCTTCTATAACAATCATAATTATACCTCATTCTAGCTTCTTTCTTAGTACTGCTCCATTTGGGGACCTGTGTATCTATGCTTCTTATTCTGAGTCTCTCCACTATGTATATATGTATATATGTTTTTTTTGTTTTGTTTTGGTTTTTGTTTTTTTGATACAGACTTTGCTACCAGGACTTGCTGGCCCCTCTGGGGAGATGGTTAAATCCACAGCAAGTCTAACCTCCTCTTCTACTTCTGGAAGTAGTGACAAGGTCTATGCCCACCAGATGGTTCGTACAGATTCCCGGGAACAGAAGCTTGATGCATTTCTGCAGCCTCTGAGCAAACCCCTGTCCAGTCAGCCCCAGGCCATTGTTCCAGAGGATAAGACAGATATTTCTAGTGGCAGGGCTAGGCAGCAAGATGAGGAGATGCTTGAACTCCCATCCCCTGCTGAAGTGGCTGCCAAAAATCAGAGCCTGGAGGGGGATACAACAAAGGGGACGTCAGAAATGTCAGAGAAGAGAGGACCCACTTCCAGCAACCCCAGGTACGGCCTTTTGGGAAAAGTGCAGCCTACCTCCTTTATTCTGTAATAAAACTGCCTTCTAACTTTGGCTTTTCATGAATCACTTGCATCTTCTCTCTGCCTGACTTGCCCTCTGCTTCCTCTGGAATGGTGCTGTGGCCTTGTCCACTGTCTGCCTTTGACCATAACTTGAGAGTCACCCACCATAATGTCCTTCGAAATAACTTAAATGTCCACAGTTCTAAGCATGAGTTAAAAACACTTCAGACTGTGGAATAGTTGCTCAATTGAATAAACACACATACCAGAAAAAAAGCAGGTTTATCTTTTATTTTTAGTAAGGAATTTTGATAGAGCCTCAACACCAGAAATGGCTAGAGAGAGAATCTGCCTAACATATCTGGAGGATTATTTTTCATCCTACTTAAAGCCGCTTTCACTTTTTTCCAGGAAAAAACACATGTTCTGAAGCTAATTTATAAAACTCCTTGGCTGGGTGCCATGGCTCACACCTATAATCCTAGCACTTTGGGAGGCTGAGGCAGGTGGATCACCTGAGGTCAGGAGTTCGAGACCAGCCTGACCAACATGGTGAAACCCATCTCTACTAAAAACACAAAATTAGCCAGGCGTGGTGGCACATGCCTGTAATCCCAGCTACTCGAGGGGCTGAGACTGGGGAATCACTTGAACCCAGGAGGCGGAGGTTGCAGTGAGCCGTGATCATGCCATTGCACTCCAGCCTGGGCAACAAGAGCAAAACTCCATTTCAAAAAAAAAAAAAAAAAAAACTCCCTGAAGTATGTGGGCTAGTGGTGAAAGAAACCTGGAGAGAAGGAGCGGGAATAATTAATAATAATAATAATAATAATAAATGTTATTTATTATTTAAAAAAAAAAGTGCTCATTTGATTTTGAGCACTTCCAGTGTACATTCTGCAGGTACTGTAAGACGTTACCTCACAAAATCTCTAAGGTGGATATTCTTTATTTAATGTGTACTTATACGAAACCTGGAGCTCAAGGTGAAGGAATTTGCCCAAGACTGCACGTGCACTATCGTGGCACTAATTAGCCATGTGAACTGAGATGCATTACTTCAGTTTGCTCATTTCTGAGTCAGCCTAGCAAGATGACTTCTAAGAATCTTTTCCAGCCAGGCGCATTGGCCTGTAATCCCAGCAATTTGAGAGGCCAAGGCAGAAGGGTCGCTTGAGTCCAAGAGTTGCACAAACACACACACAGATTAGCCAGGCATGGTGGCAAATGCCTGTAGTCTCAGCTACTCAGGAGGCTCAGGTGGAAGGATCACTTGAGCCCAGGAGGTTGAGGCTGCAGTGAGCCGTGGTCAAGTCACTGCACTCCATCCTGGCTGACAGAGTAACACTCTGTCTCTAAAAAAAAAAAAAAAAAAAAAAAAAAAAAAAAAAAAAAAGATTTTTTTCCAGGGAATAATAAAGGAAGCTAATATTTATGGAGCATCTACTGTGTGCCAGATACTT
>NW_012102377.1:3326954-3351008 GCF_000951045.1 Mandrillus leucophaeus
AGGCTGCAGTGAGCCGTGGTCAAGTCACTGCACTCCATCCTGGCTGACAGAGTAACACTCTGTCTCTAAAAAAAAAAAAAAAAAAAAAAAAAAAAGATTTTTTTCCAGGGAATAATAAAGGAAGCTAATATTTATGGAGCATCTACTGTGTGCCAGATACTTTGCATACGTTATCCCATTTAATGCTCTTATCCCTGCAGGGAAAGTATTACATTTGTTTATCACTTGCAGAACTAAGTGATATTTACCACAGAGTAGTCAAATATTTTTAAGCCCAAAATCAAGTGGTATCATTTTTCTGCTGAGAATGTTTCAGTGGTTTCCTTTGCACTTGGGATAAAACTTAAATCCCTCACCCAACCCTTGCTCCAGCCCTCCCCTTTCCTTCTCCCACATGGTGCTTTGGCCATACAGCTCTTGTGGTTGATCTGAACTGACTGAGCTTTTTACCCTTTTGCTTTTGCTGTTCTCTCAGCCTGGGAACCCCCTGGTTACCTCTTGGCTTGCTTGGCGTGGTGGCTTACACCTGTAATCCCAGCACTCTGGGATGCCAAGGTAGACGGATCACCTGAGGTCGGGAGTGTGAGACCAGCAAGTCACCTCTTGCCAGAGACCATCTTTGTCCATTCAGTCTGAAGTTCTTTCTCCTCTCATTTCCCCATCATTCTGTTATGCTACCTTGTTTTATTTTCTTCATTGTGTTTATTGATACTTAAAATGATCTCTTTTCTGTTGCTATTTGACTCTCCCACTAGAAAGTAAGCATTGTGGGTTGGGTGCTGTGGCTCACACCTGTAATCCCAGCACTCTGGGGGGCAGAGGCAGGCAGATCGCCTGAAGTCAGGAGTTCGAGACCAACCTGGCCAACATGATGAAACCCCGTCTCTACAAAAAAATACAAAAAATAGCTGGGTGTGGTGGCTCGTGCCTGTAATCCCAGCTACTTGGGAGGCTGAGACATGAGACTCGCTTGAACCTGGAAGGCAGAGGCTGCAGTGAGCTGAGATCACACCACAGCACTCCAGCCTGGGAGACATAGTGAGACTATGTCTCTCAAAAAAAAAAAAAAAAAAAAGTAAGCATTGTGAGGGCAGATACCTTATCTGTTTTGTTCATTGCTGGATGTAGTTAGTATATAGCAGTGTCTGATGGATGGATAGATGGAGGAATGAATGAATGAGACTTGACAAATTCAGCTCACTTGTTCAACGCCCTGCAGCTCTACGGGATGAAGCTATACTCCAGAGTCCTGCTACATTGGCTGCAGGGCCAGCTGCTGGGATCTGAGCGTTGTCAGATAAGCAGTCTATCAGAGAACAGACTGATCTTTTTGGCCTGCCACCAGCACAGGGGTTCATCCACAGCTCTGTGGAACCAGCACAGAGAAGTTGCTTGTTCCTCCAAAATGCAACCCACAAAATTTGGCTAAGTTTAAAAACAAGAATAGTAATGATCTGCACTTCCTTTTCTTCATTGCAGAAAGAGACATCGGGAAGATTCTGATGTGGAAATGGTGGAAGATGATTCCCGAAAGGAAATGACTGCAGCTTGTACCCCCCGGAGAAGGATCATTAACCTCACCAGTGTTTTGAGTCTCCAGGAAGAAATTAATGAGCGGGGACATGAGGGTACGTAAACGCTGCGGCCTGCCTGGGATGCATAGGGCCTCAACTGCCAAGGTTCTGGAAATGGAGAAAGCAGTCATGTTGTCAGAGTGGCCACTACAGTTTTGCTGGGCAAGCTCCTCTTCCTTTACTAACCCACAATAGCATCAGCTTAAAGACAATTTTTGATTGGGAGAAAAGGGAGAAAAATAATCTCTGTTTATTTTAATTAGCCTTAATTGGTATTCTTGTTAAACCATAGGAGTCAGAGTAAATCAGTCATTTGACCAATTTTCAGTTTGTTTCTGTCTTAGCTGAAAGCAATGTAATGGTCAGCAAAATTCTTATCTTGTGTACTGAATGGCATGTCCTGTTGCTGAAAGTGCACAGGCTTGGGAGGTAGCCATGAGCTAAAATTCTGGCACTACCACGTCTCTTTTGTGACCTTAGACTCCTGACCTAACCTTTCTTTGCCTCAGTTCTTTCTTACCTATAAAATGAAATTAATTTTACCCTTAAAGATCATTGTGCTGTTTAGAGATAAAATGTAAATAATAACACTTGTTACAGAGTAAGGAGCTGACACTTATATTCTGAAGACAAAGTAGTAAATCATTATCATCTTTGTCAGAAATAGGTTTTGAGAATACCTGAGTATAGAACTATCTTGATCCCTGTTACTTCAAAACTAAAATAATGGTTTTAGGAATTAAAAGGTGAGGCTAGTCACCTCCAAGGGATGAACTGACTCAGGGATTGAGGTGTGTAACAGTGAACTGGCCCAAGCAACAATCCTAACCCCACTTTATGAGTGAGACAGTAATGGTCTAAGTGTAGACATCATTGTCTAGGGCTCCAGTAGGCAGCTCTGTACTTGAGAACTTAGCAGTGACCCTTCTATTTTTCATCTATTATACTTTTTTTTTTTGGACACTGGGTCTCACTCTGTCACCCAGGCTGCAGTGAATTTTTTGTTTTTGTTTTTTTTGGTAGAGATGGGGTTTTGCCATGTTTCCCAGGCTGGTCTTGAACTCCTAGGCTCAAGTGATCCTCACCTCTGTCTTCCAAAGTGCTGGGATTACAGGTGTGAGGCAGTACACCTGGCCTATTACACATTTCTTAATTAAGGTAGTCAAATTTCAAAACTGTTACAAAGTGTATCTTAAAATATGACAATCTGGTTTAATTTTTAAAAGAAATGAGTAGCCAAGGAGCAATTCTGTGCCTTTCCCACTAGTCCCTAACCTTTTAAAATAACTGCTTCTTGGCCGGGTGCAGTGGCTCACGCCTGCAATCCCAGCACTTTGGGAGGCCAAGGTAGGCAGATCACGAGTCGAAACCATCCTGGCTAACACGGTGAAACCCCATCTCTACTAAAAATACAAAAAATTAGCCAGGCGGGGTGGTGGGTGCCTATAGTCCCAGATACTCGGGAGGCTGAGGCAGGAGAATGGCATAAACCCGGGAGGCGGAGCTTGCAGTGAGCCAAGATCGTGCCACTGCACTCCAGCATGGGCGACAGAGTGAGACTCTGTCTCAAAAGAAAAACAAAAAACAAAACAAAACAAAACCATCTGCTTTTGATTCAGTGGCTTCTTTAATTTTTTCAGTCTCAGTCACCACTTGTCTAAGCAAATTCAGGAAAGCTTCAACTTGCCTTTCTACATTTGTTCCCTTTTCTTAGCATTTTGGGCCTTTGTTTACATGTGGGAAAAGACCCACAGGTCGTCTCTCCCTTTGGGCAGGATACAAACTTCCTGTGACTGAGGTTTTGCTAGCTGTAGAAGTGGCTGCCAATTGGCTTCTGGTTTTTATTTCCATGATTTGCTCCAGTTGCTCTTCCCTTCCATCATTGTTAGCTTTTAAGCTAGGAACTTTTAAAATGCTTTTAAAAGGTGAGCTGTTACTTGATGCATTTAGCAGTCTTCCTCACAGTGGTTTTGATGGACAGATTCCCTCAGTTTGGAAATTATGAGTTTTCTTTAAGGGTTTGTCTCCCTCGTGTATAGCAGGCTGTTGAAAGTTACAATGTCAATAACTTTCTGAATAGTATCAAACTGTTTTCAGTGCAGTGTATTAACAAAGCTAACCTGCCTCAAGTTTGGTCAGCTTTGGAGTCTTCTGAGGCTAAAATGATAAATCTAAATGATTTAAAATTGTATATTCCTACACAGTATCTCACTTAATTATAGAATAGTCTTGTGAGGGAGGCAGAGCAGATGCCATTTTCTCTATTTTAAAGATGAGGAAAATGGAAGGGAAAATGGAGAGGACAGACCAATTGCAACATCTCCACAATCAAAAACAGGCCCAGGTTCCTGCCTTGTTGGTGGTGGGTTGCTACTGGCAGTGGCCTTCATGCAGGAAGGCTAGATGCATAACCAGGTCAACAGCCCTTGCAGGACAAGCATGCCATGTAATTCTGATTCCATCGACTGGGGCTGGTGTTTTCAAACATGCTGGTGTAGGTCTTACAGACGGAGTCGCCTGTGCTGTGGGGAATGGAATGTGCTCTTGCTTTGGAGCCAGAACTCCTCTGAAGCTCCCACCACCTACACCATTCAGAGACCAGACAGAAATTTGTTCAACATTTTGGGCATGATTTTCTTGCTTTGTAAAATGTGCTACACTGCAGCCTTTACTGGGCTGTGGTGATGAACACTTAAGATACTGTGTGTGTGCTTTATAATCTGTAAGGCACTGTTCAAGGAGAGGGACCTCTGCCATGAGCCCCTACCCGCTGGTGTCTGGTTGACACCCAAAGTCCCAGCCTGGGAGAAGCTGATTCTCTTTGAGTTGAATGCTGTATAGGGATTTGACTGAGGCTCAGATTTGACGAGGAAGACCACTAGCCTTAATAGACCAACAGGCTGACTACTCCCTGATGAAGTTCCCCAGGTCATGAAAGAAGTAAGAGATACATTCCTTGTCACAGCTTTCTTAGTTGCACCTGACCTGTATGATTATTTGAGCAGTGTGTTGTCTGTGCAGGGATCATGTTTGTGGAGCTCACTGCCTCGTCCTTGGTGCTGAGCAGAGTACCTGGCATGTATACTCAGTAGATATTTGCTAAGGGAGCAAGTCAGTGATTGAGAGGAGCAGCCTGGGAGGTAAAGCCCTAGAATCTTTATTTTAAAGGGATGTCAAAGTTGAACGTTCAGTTAGACAGTTCTCTTGAGTTTAGGGATTTACCCATCCATGGTGGACACATTTTGAGTTAACAAGTGAGGTTAATTTTGACAGGTTCCAGTATCCAGGCAAGCATTCTATGGAATAAGGCTCATCTCAGGGATTAGTAATGGCTGAATTTACTTACTGCTAGTCCCATAATTTTGATTGTTAATTAATGGGGTTAAGAAATGTCATAAGCTATTTGCTACCATTTAGAGTGAAAATACCCTTAATGTTTTTTGCCTCCAGATATCCACACTTAATTTCATTTTCTTGCTCTTTGGTGAACAGTCCTGGGTCTGAATGTATATATTCATGGTTTGTCACTAGGTGACAGGTTTTTTTGGTACAAGAAATCAGTTCGGCGAACATTTGTCAAGTAACTTCTCTGTAAAAAATGTACTGTGCCAAGCTCAGAAGTAGGAAGTGAAATGGATCAACTATGACCCCTGCTTTAAAGAATACCGTGGTGTTATCTGGGAATTGTTTAGGTAGAATGAAAGAAATCCTCTAATAGAGATATGAGGCCAGTTCAGCAGAAAGCCAGGGTGAGATCTTCTGAGAGGGATGGAAGGGTGTCTTGATTATCTCTGGTAACAGCAAAGGTACTGGCATACAGTGGCCATTGGAAGACAGCCAGCAAGGGATGGGGGCATTTACCCTTGCAAGTGAGCATTAGGAACTAGAGGACTGGTCGCCCTTTCTTCAGGTTTGGTTTCCCTTGCTGCTTCTCAGAAAAAGATGCTGAGACTCAAGGCCTCAGTTATGAACTCAGATATGTGGTTTGGCTTTGAAGTACAGATGGATTTTGTCCGATTTTGGCAGGGAAATGCCTGCAGACCAGCACTATGGGGATATTTAGGTTAGGGACGAAATGAAAGTTGTTTTAAGTCCTGATAAGAGGCTGTGAAGAGGTACAAGAAGCCTCACAATGCCCAATGAAGAAAAGCCCTGTGCTTGATGCTGCTGCCTCCCTTCCCCGTCTTGCTGGCAGGGCTGCGCTTCAGTAGGTCTGGATGCGTCAGAGCAGTCCATGAACATTCTGTGTGGAAAATCTCTGACTGTTTTGGTGGATTACACTGCTCTCCCTTTCCTCCAGTGCCTCATTATTCAGGATTATTTGATGTTCTCCAGCTTTTAAAATAATCATTTTCCGCCTACGCAGAACATCCTGTAGAGACATCGAGTTTCCAGTGGGAACAGAGAGGAATACTTTAAAAATGAAGAAAATAAACCTCTTTTTATGGAGTGAGGGATAGTATTGCAGAACTTCTATAATAGTATAATTCACTTGTGGTGCCAAAGCTTAAAAAGAAAAGTATAGTAAAAACATAATGTATAGGCTTATTGCTGTGCTATGACCCATGCTGTTTTCTCCAACCTCTCTTGTCCCCACTCTTCCTTTTTGCTGGTGATATTTTTATTTATTTCATGAAAACAAAGAGACATATACACACACATAGATATATGCACAAGTATATATATATGTGCATAACACACACATACATATACATTGGTAAATTTAAAAATCATATTTATAAAATATATGTAGCGTCTACAGAAAAACATGAACACTTGTGACAATAGCACCTGCCTAAGAAATGGGACATCACCATCACCTTTGAGGCTCTTATGTGCTGCTCCCCTGTGCCATTCCCTTCCCTTCTTCTTTAGAGGTGATTACTATTCTAAATTTTGGGATTATTATTTCCTTTTTTTATTATAGTTTTTTTATTACAGTTTTATTACCTACATTTGTAGTCCTAAAAATTTGTTTAGTTTTGCAAGCTTTAGATTTTATAAAAGTAGAATTACACTGTAAGTTTAGTTTTTCTGCAATTTACATGTGGCTATACATATATTCCTAAGATTCATCCATCTTGTTACATATAGCTCTGGTTTACCTTTTCTGTATAATACAGATTCTGCTTCATGAATTTACAGTTCATTCACTCTTCTGTTGAAGGACAGTTGGAGGACTCATATGGTCTCAGTCCCTGTGTCCCCACATGCCACCTTGCTTCCCAGCCTCATATGAGTTGATTGGTGGCCTAGCATACTGGATGAGAAGCTCTAGGTCATATATTTAAGAGAGTTATTGCTGGGTCATAAAACTGACAGATTATTTTCCAGAGGGGTCATATTCATTTATATTATCACCAATAATTATACTGTCAGATTTTTACCAGTTTGATGATTGTGAAACAATATCTGATGGTAGTTTTTATTTGCATTTTCTTGGTTGCAATAAAGTTAAATGTATTTCAGCCAGTCGCATTGGCTCATGCCTATAATCCCAGCACTTTAGGGGGCTGAGGTGGGTGGATCACTTGAGGCCAGGAGTTCAAGACCAGCCCAGCCACATGGCAAAACCCCATCTCTACTAAAAATATAAAAATTAGCTGGGTATGGTGTCACATGCCTGTAATCCCAGCTACTTGGGAGGCTGAGGCATAAGAATCACTTGAACCCAGGAGGTAGGTGGTGTTGTGAGCCGAGATTGTACCACTGCACTCCAGCCTGGGCAACAGAGCAATAAATAAATAAATAAATAATCAATAAATAAATTAAGTATATTTCATCAGCTGTTAAGTGTGTGTTCAAGTTTTTTACCCAATATTTGATGGGCTCTTTTTTTTGTCTTTCCTAAGTAATTTTTGGAGTTTTTGATATATTCTAGATAGTAGTGAGTTACATGAAAATATCTTCCCCTAGTTTAAGGATCCCCTAGTAACGTTTTAAAATGAATACTTGTTTTAGGAACAGAAATTCTTAGATTTAATGTAGGCAGATTTTATCAATTGTTCTTTACAGATTGGCTTTTTAGCTTAAGAAATCCATCCTAACTTTGCGATAATTAAAGATATGCTCTTAGATTGTTTCCTAAAAGACTCATACTTAAGCCTCTAGCCCACCTGGAGTTGATTTTCACAGATACTACATTTTTTACTAGTTGTAGATTGGCCCCTTTGTAGAGCAAGTCTATTAGGTGCCATTTTTATGGCAGCCTGTGCTCACTTTGTGTCTCTGTCACATTTTGGTAATTCTCACAATATTTCCAACTTTTTCATTATTACTATATCTGTTATGGTGATCTGTGATCACTGATCTTTGGCATTACTATTGTAATTGTTTGGGGCACCATTAAGCTCACTGTCTTATGTGGACATAAACCATGCCCACATAAGACAGTGAGCTTAATTAATTAATGTGTGTGTTCAGACCCCTCCACTGACTGGGTGTTCCCATGTCTTCCTCACTCTCCTCAGGCCTCCTTATTCCTTGAGATGCAATAATATTGAAACTAGGCAAATCAATAACCCCAAAGTGTCCACAAGTGTTTAAGTGAAAGGATGAGGCCGGGTGCAGTGGCTCACGCCTGTAATCCCAGCACTTTGGGAGGCTAATGCGGGTGGATCACCTGAGGTCAAGAGTTCGATACCAGCCTGGCCAACATGGTGAAACCCCGTCTCTACTAAAAATACAAAAATTAGCTAGGCCTGGTGATGGTCACCTGTAGTCCTAGCTATTCAGGAGGCTGAGGTATGAGAATCACCTGAACCCAGGAGGCGGAGGTTGCAGTGAGTCGAGATCATGCCATTGCACTCCAGCCTGGGCAACAGAGTGAGACTACGTCTCAAAACCAAAAACCAAAACAAAACAAACAAAAAAACTGAAAGCAAGAACTTAATGAGAAAGGCATATTAAAAGCCAGTATAGGTTGAAAGCTAGGCCTCTTGTGCAAGTTAGCCAAGTTATACATGAATGATAAAGCGAAACAGCTTTATTGCTGTAATAAAGTTTTGGTGGTCTGGATAGAAGATCAAGTCAGTCACAGCATTCCCTTAAGCCAAAGCCTAATCCAGGGTAAGGCCCTAACTTGCTTCAATTCTTTGAAGACTGAGAGGGGTGAGGAAGCTGCAGAAGAAAACTTGAAAGCCAACAGAGACTGATGAGGTTTAAGGAAAGAAGCCACAAGTGCTGAGGTAGACACTATAGCAAGTTATCCAGAAGATCTAATTGATGAAGGTGTCTTACATTAAACAACAGATTTTCTATGTAGACAAAACAATCTTCTATTAGAAGGTGCCCTCTATGACTTACATAGTTAAAGAGGAAAAGTCACTGCCTGGCTTCAAAGCTTCAAAAGACAGGTTGACTCTCTTATAGGTACTAATGCATCTGGTGACTTTAAGTTGAAGCCAGTGCTCACTTGCCATTCCAGAAATCCCAGGGCCCTAAAGAATTATGCTAACTCTACTCTGCCTGTGCTCTATAAATGGAACAACAAAGCCTAGATGACAGCACATCTTTTAGAGCATGATTTACTGAGTATTTTAAGCCCATTGTTGAGACCTACTGCTCAGAAAAAAAGATTCCTTTCAAAATATTACTGCTCATTAACAAGGTACCTGGTCACCCAAGATCTCTAATGGAGATATATAAGGAGATGAACACTGACATAGCATCCATTCTGCAATCCATGGATCAAGGAGTGATACTGACTTTCAAGTCTTATTTAAGAAACACATTTCATAGGGCTCTAGCTGCCATAGATAGTGATTCTTCTGGTGGATCTATGCCAAGTAAATTGAAAACCTCTGGAAAGAATTCATCATTTTAGATGCCCTGAAAAACATTCGAGATTCCTGGGAGGAAGTCAAAATATCAACATTAACAGGAGTTTGGAAGAAATTGCATCCAACCCTCATGGATAACTTTGAGGGGTTCTAGACTTCATTGGAGGAAGTAGCTGCAGATGTCGTGGAAATCACAAGAAAATTAGAAGTGGAGCTTGAAGATATGACTGAATTGCTGCAATCCCATGATAAAATTTGAGCAGATGAGGAGTTGCTTCTTATGGATGAGCATAGAAAGTAGTTTCTTGAGAGAGAACTTAATTCTGGTGAAGATGCTGTTAATATTGTTGAAATGGCAACAAAGGATTTAGAATATTATATAAACTTAATTGGTAAAGCAGCAGCAGGGTTTGAGAGGATTGACACTGGTTTTGGAAGAATTTCTACTGTGAGTAAAATGCTATGAAACAACATGACAAACTACAGAGAAATCTTTCATGAAACGAGAAATGAGTTGATGCAGCAAACTTCACTGTTGTCTTATTTCAAGAAATTGCAACAGCTTCCTCAGCCTTCAGCAATTACCACCCTGATCAGTCAACAGCCATCATCAGGGCTAGATCCTCCACCATCAAAAAGATAACAATTCGCCAACAGCTCAGATGACTATTAGCATTTTTTAGCAAAAACCTTTTTAATTTTATTTATTTAATTTATTGGAGACAGAGATTCACTCTGTCGCCCAGGCTCACTGCAACCTCCACCTCCCAGGTTCAAGTGATTCTTGTGCCTCACCCTCTCAGGTAGCTGGGATTATAGGCATGTGCCACCACACCTGGCTAATTTTGGTATTTTTAGTAGAGACAGGTGTTTACTATGTTGGCCAGGCTCGTCTCGAACTCCTGATCTCTGGTGATCCGCCTGCCTCGGGCTTCCAAAGTGCTGATATTATTGGCATGAGTCACTGTGCCCGGCCAGCAAAAAACTGTTTTTAAATTAAGCTGCGTACATTGATTTTAGACATAATACTGTTGTACACTTAATAGATTACAATGTGGTGTAAACATAAGTTTATATGCACTGAAAAACAAAAAATTTCACATGACTTGCTATATTGTGATATTGATTTTATTGCTGTAGTCTGGAACTGAACCTGCAATATCTCAGAGGTATGCCTGTATCTACTTGTTCTGTGATACTTGTTATTGTCAGTTTGTTTGGATTTGCCACATATTATCTGATCATAATTCTTTCCTGTAGCTGTTTTATGGTCTGCCTGAACCTTTAGTGGGGCCTTTGGTGGCTTAGTCCTTTCACGCCTAAGACAATAGAAGTTCTAAAAACTGGGAAGTCCAAGATCAAGGCCCCAGCAGATTTAGTGTCTAGTGAGGGCCCGCTTCGTCATGCATGGCGCTGTCTAGCTGTATCCTTACATGGTGGAAGGGGATAGCTAGCTCTCCGGAGTTTCTTTCATAAGGGCTAATCCCGCTAATCCCAACAGTGAGGGAAGACCTAATCACCTCCCAGAGGCCCCACCTCCTAATAGTGTCACCTTGGGGGTTAGGATTTAACCTGTGGATTTTGTGGGCACACAGACATTCAAATAATAGCCATGGCAAACTTTTTTTGCTTTGTCTAATTCACTCTTATTTTGAAAAGTATTTGTGTTGGGTTTAAAACTCCAGATTGGCAATTATTTTTTCTTAGTGCATTGAAGGTAATAGTGTATCATTTTCTGATTTCTACTCTTGCTCTTGAAAATTCAGCTATCGGTCTTAAAATTTGTTACCTGTTGAAAATTCAGCTACCGGTCTTATATTTTATTTACTTAGTGGGTAATCTCTCTTCTTTCTGAGTACCTTTAAGATCTCCTTTTAAAAATACCACGTAGTAACCTTGTGTGTCACGTGTGGATTTTGTTGGGCTTGCTAGCTGAGACTTGACAGTTTTCATCACTTCGGGGATATTCTCAGGTATTTTGTCTTCGAAGTCTTCAGATACTGTCCTCTTCCTGCCCTCTCTCCGACTCCTTCTGGAACATGAGTTATGTATTTATTATCTCCCATGTACATAAGTTATCTTTACATATTTTCAGTTTCTTTATCTTTCTGTGTTACATTCTGGATAATTTTGTTGATCTACCATCCAGTTAATTACCTTGTTAACTTTGTCAAATCTGTTTTTAAGTTTATCTTGATTTTTCTTTTCAATTATTGTATTTTTCATTTTTAAAAACTTTATGTGCTTATTTGGAAATCTTGATCCCAGGAGATAGTGGATAGTGTCCTGCTGTTTACTCATGGTTTTAATACTTCTTGAGCATGCTGAACATACTTATTTTATGTTATTTGCTGATCTTTCCAATTCCTGAAACCTTTACAGGTCTCATTCTGTGGATTCTTCCGGATTCTAATTCATGGGGCTTTTTTTGTAATTTTGTAACTGTTAATTCCTCATACTTTATCTGTGGGGAATTACTTGAAGCCTGGGTTGACAATGAAATTCTGCAGAGAGAATTTGCATTTGATTCTACTAGGAAACTGGAGGAACAGTCAGCCCCGATTATCAGTTTAAATTAAAATCTCCGCTTAAGGTTTTCAGGTACCTGCTTAGCATGAATCCTGACTGGAAAAGCATATGAGGACCAGTTTATGATTACAGATTCACAGGGTGTCATTTTTTCTTCCAACACCAATGCTAGAGGTGGCGATTTTGCTTACTGCCCTTGGAGGGGCAGGGAAGTGGGCATGGGCATAGTAGTATGGTTTTCCTTTTCACTGGGGGTGCAGCCTTTGGAGTCTCAGCTTCATGTGTTGGGAAAGTGGCCTCCTAGTAGACTCTCCATTTCAAACCATTCCATGCTTTTGTCCTCCTTTTGCCACCTTCAGAGCCTGTGAAAACTAATGTTTGTGATTCCTGAGGTTTCTCAAATGTCTTTGGATAAAGTTGACTTCAGAGATCTTGTTACCTGAGTTCCTACTTTGTCTTAGATTTTGATCCTTGGGTGTCTTTAATCTTTTAGCAATTCCTTGTTGTGTGTTAAAAGATTAGTTCTATTTTATTCCTCATTTGTGTTTGTTTTCACCAGGAGGCTCAATTCAGGCTTCTTTGCTTACTTGGTGTCTCTAGCTCTGGTGCTTGGTGCTTTGGGCAATGAAGTGGGGTTGGTAGGATTCCATTACTTACCTGTTTTTTGGTTTTATTTTTTGTTTTGCAGTTCTCCGGGAGATGTTGCATAACCACTCCTTCGTGGGCTGTGTGAATCCTCAGTGGGCCTTGGCACAGCATCAGACCAAGTTATACCTTCTCAATACCACCAAGCTTAGGTAAATCAGTGAGTGTGTGAACAAGCAGAGCCACTAGAACAATGGTCCAGGGAGCACAGGCACAAAAGCTAAGAAGAGCAGCATGAGGTAGTTGGGAGGGCACAGGCTTTGGAGTCAGACAGATGTGGTTTCAAATCCAAGTTCGACCATTTCCCATTTATTTGACTGTAGACAAGTTACTTTCCTAAACTATGTCTCAGATTTCTCATCTGTAAGTTGTGGTATTACTAGTTAATGTGCAGGAGTTTTGTTTGTTTGTTTGTGAGGGTAAGAAATAACCCAAGAAGCCTAGTCCTTGGTAGTTGCTCAGCACCCTGTAAATGTTGTGAACCAGGTGGTGAGGGTTTGGTGCTGCTAGAGAATTCTCTGTATGCAACAGAGTATTGTAGGTGATGCAAGAGAAAGAAGACCTGATGCCTTCTTTCCTCCCAGCTTTGAGAATGGAGCAAAGGCCTACTCCAGCCACCAAGCAAGCCAGTGGGCTTGATCAGCACAGGAAAGGTGACCCCATCAGTTTCATTTGACTGTTGCATGGCTGGCAACGTTTCTATTGATTGTTTCCAGGGACCTTGGTGGATGAGCTCCTGTTGAGTCTAGAATCTGTATTAAATCTGTTCTCAAATAGGTAATGCATATGGGAGGATGCTGCCACCTTGCATATACTAGACATCACCTACCTACTGTGAGACTCTCCCTCTAAGCCCTGCTGTGGGCTCAGAGTACTTATTGGCCCTGTCAGTGGGGCAGCCACTATACATTGCATGGAGTTGGTACATGAGATAGAAACCTATTTGCCATCCCTTGAAACTGCCCCAGTCCAGAAGCTTCCTGTTAGCACATGTACCTCCTTGTATGTATTCAGAACTCATTCCTCCTAGGCTCGGAAACCCATTTAGTGCAACTCTGTTCAAGTTCCATTGTCTGCTTTGAGAATGCTTGGGCTTGTATAGTGAGCTGTCACTTTTCAATTTGTTAGGAATTCTACTCCCCTTGCTTTTTCTTTTCCAGCATGTCTAAGGGAATGACCTCCAAGGCCCCAAATCACAGTTGCATTCATGTTCTTTCATCTCACAGATACAAATTCAGGCCAGTCCCAGATTTGCAGAATGTGAATTGGTTTTCCAGTAAGGGGGTAGAAAAACACAGGGAGAGAACTGGGTTCAGAGTTCAATATCTGGATTCAAGTCCTTCCTTTAGCACTTTACTAACTGACATAGAATAACTCAGCTACTCAATAGGTGCCTCAGTTTCCCCACCAAAATGCAGACATAGCAGGTGCTTTGTCTGCTTTGATGAGAAGAAGTCTTTAAGCAAGTCTGTGGGGTTCAATGTGTTTTAAGAACTATAAAGTACCATATAAATGTGGATTTATTCCCATTGTGTTTTTGGAAGTAATTCAATATAGTGTGTACTTCATAGCTGCTTTTGGACTATTGCCAGCCAGTGTATCATCCTAAACTACATGTCAGCATAGTATAATCCTGCCTTAGGTCTATTTTTGATTATTTAGGAAGACTCCCTGCCCTCCCTGTACATTTCATATAATTTTTAATAAGTTGTAAAAAAAAAAAGTGATTTATAGGATTCTTTGTAAGTGGGGGAAAGGTAAGCAGACAAAAAACTTTTTAAATTTTACTGCAGAGTGTTAGAAACCAGTGTATAGCACCAGACAGGTAGGGACAGAACATGAGTGGTAGCAAGCCAGACTTGGTTTTAGTGCTCTAACCTATCTGTTAGAGGCTGGCCACTCAAAGCCCTGGTTGAAGATGTTGGGAATCCCAGCTCTTTGGAGGGGTAAGAGATTTTGTTAGACTGTTAAGCAGATTCCACAGCCAGGCAGAACTATTTCTGTCTCATCCATGTTTCAGGGATTACTTCTCCCATTTTGTCCCAACTGCTTGTATCTCAAGCATGAATTCAGCTATTCCTTAAACTCACTTCATTTTTATTTTCAGTGAAGAACTGTTCTACCAGATACTCATTTATGATTTTGCCAATTTTGGTGTTCTGAGGTTATCGGTAAGTTTAGATCCTTTTTACTTCTGAAATTTCAACTGATCATTTCTGAAAATAGTAGCTCTCCACTAATATCTTATTTGTAGTATATTAAATTTTTCTAAAAATTCTTAGGATAGTTGCTGTATTGTATGATTTGCATATGGAGGTGTCTATAAGAAGTTTTATATTTTTTAGCAAAATAGTCATTTGGTAGCCAACTTAAACAAATGTTTATTAGTACAGAAGTTAATAAATATCTACTGATACTCAGCCGGGTGCAGTGGCTGATGCCTGTAATCCTAGCACTTTGGGAGGCCGAGGCGGGCAGATCATTTGAGGTTAGGAGTTCAAGACCAGCCTGACCAATATGATGAAATCCTGTCTCTACTAAATTACAAATATTAGCATGGTGGTGGGCACCTGTAATCCCAGCTACTCAGGAGGCTAAGGCAGAAGAATAGTTTGAACCCAGGAGGCAGAGGTTGCAGTGAGCTGAGATCGCACCACTGCACTCCAGCCTGGGCAACAGAACGAGATTCCCTCAAAAAAATAAGTATCTACTGACACTTAATACTTGGAAAGGGACAAAAATAAACATTGTCTAAAGCCATGGTCCAAATGCAACCCCTACCAACAATTTTAGTCCATTTCTTCCAAGACTTTTTTTTTTCCTATGCTTTTTGTGAAAACTGTCAAAAACTTTTTCAATGCCGAATTTTAGTTCTGAGTTAAAAATCATACTACCTGTTTATATGGTTTCATATCTTCTTTTTTCATGTGATATACTCTATAAAAAAGCCTGCTGAGATTTTGATAGGGATTATGTTGAATCTAGATCAATTTAGGGTGAAAAACTTTTGTTAGATAAATCCCTTAGTATTTCACATTTTTAAATGCTAAATGGTGTTTTTCAAAAATTTTTTCTTTTCTTTTTTGAGACAGAGTCTTGCTCTGTCGCCCAGGTTGGAGTGCAGTGGCAAAATCTTGGCTCATTGCAACCTCCACCCTCTGGGTTCAAGTGATTCTCAAACTGCCTCAGCCTCCCAAATAGCTGGGATTACAGACATCTGCCACCATGCCTGGCTAATTTTTAAAATTATTTTTAGTAGAGATGGGGTTTCACCATGTTGGCCAGGCTGGTCTTGAACTCCTGACCTCAGGTGATCTGCCCACCTTGGCTTCCCAAAGTGCTGGGATTACAGGTGTGAGCCACTGCGCCTATCCCCAAATTTTTTTTTTTTTTTTTTTTTAAGAGACAGGGGTCTCACTCTTGCCTAGGCTGGAGTGCAGTGGCGTGATCATAGGTCACTGAAGCTTTGAACTCCTAGGCTCAAGTAGCTAGGAATACAGGTGTGTACCACCACACCTGGCTAATTTAAAAAAAATTTTTTTTTCATAGAAACGGGAGTCTTGTGTTACCAAGGCTAATCTCAAACTCATGGCCTCAAGTGATCCTTTTGTCTCAGCCTCCCAGAGTGCTAGGACTATAGGCATGAGTTACTTCACCCAGCCAAAAAACTTCGATTTCCTATTGTTTATTTGCTAGTATATAGAAATACTTATAGTTTTGTACGTTGATGCTGTATCTTGCAACCTTGTTCAACTCACTTATTCTAATAGATTTTTTGTAGATTCTATCAGATTTTCTATATATGAACATGTCTTCTGAGAATAAAGAAACTTTTACTTCTTCCTATGCAATCTGAATGCCTTTTATTTCTTTTCTTTTCTTTCTTTTTTTTTTTTTTAAGATGGAGTTTTGCTCGTCGTCCTGGCTGGAGTGCAATGGCTGGATCTCGGCTCACTGCAACCTCCACCTCCCGGGTTCAGGTGATTCTCCTGCCTCAGCCTCCTGAGTAGCTGGGATTACAGGCGTCCACCACCACGCCCAGCTAATTTTTTTTGTATTTTTAGTAGAGACGGGGTTTCACCATGTGGCCGGGCTGGTCTTGAAGTCCTGACCTCAAGTAATCTGCCCGTCTCGGCCTCCCAAGGTGCTGGGATTACAGGCATGAACTACTGCGCCCAGCTGCCTTTTCTTTCTCTTGTCTGACTGCACTGACTAGAGTCTCCAATACAAGGTTGAATAGAAGTGGTAATAATGGGCTGGGCATGGTGGCTTATGCCTCTAATCCTAGCACTTTGGGAGGCTGTGGTGGGCAGGTTACTTGAGGCCAGGAGTTTGAGTTCAGCCTGGCCAACATGGTGAAACTCTGTCTCTACTAAAAATACAAAATACAGTTGGGCATGGCAGTCCACGTCTGTAATCCCAGCCACTTGGGTGGCTGAGGCATGAGAAATGCTTGAACACAAGAGGCAGAGGTTGCAGTGAGCTGAGAATGCACCACTACACTCCAGCCTGGGCAACACAGCGAGACCCTGTCTCAAAAAAAAAAAAAAAAAAAAAGATAGGAAAAACGAAGTGGTAAGACTGGAAATCCTTCTCTTGTTCCTGATCTTAGGGGGAAAGTCTTTTACCATTAAGTATGCTGTTAGCCATAGATAGGTTTTTTGTAGATGCCCATTATGAGGTTGAGAAACTTTCCTCTGTTCCTTATTTGCTAGAGACTTTATTTAGGATTGGATATTGAATTTTTTTCAAATGCTTTTTTTTTTTTGCATCTACTGAGATAATCATAAGATTTTTCTTTTATAGTTTGTTAATATAGTGAATTACATTGATTAATTTTCGTATGTTAAACCAATCTTTGCATTCCTGGGATGAACCCTGCTTGGTTATAATATACAATCCTTTTTATATATTATGGGATTTGATTTGCTAAAATTTTTATTGTAATTATTTTATCTGTGCTCATGAATGTTACTAGTTTATAGTTTTCTTTTAGTCTTTGGTTTTGGTATCAGGGTAATGCTGGCCTCATAGAATGAGTTGGTAAGTATACCACACCCAGCTAATTTTTGTATTTTTAGTAGAGATGTTTCCTCCATGTTGGCCAGGCTGGTCTCGAACTCCTGACCTCAGGTGATCCACCCGCCTCAGCCTCCCAAAGTGCTGGGATTACAGGTGTGAGCCACTGCGGCCAGCCTGTTTCATATTTCTTAGGGTAGAAGCTGAGGTCGCGGATTTGAGACCTACCTTCTTTTCTAATACAGGTGTTAAGTGCTACAAATTTCTCTTAAGCACTGCTTTAACAGCATCCCACAAATTTTGATAGTTTGTTTTCATTTTCATTCAGTTCAAAATACCTTCTAATTTCCCTTTCGATTTCTTCGACCCACAGGTTATTTAGAACCGTGTTATTTAGTTTCCAATTTCTTGAGGATTTTTTAAAAAATATGTTACTGATTTCTAATTTATTTCCATCTTGGTCAAAGAACATACTTGCCTTTTTTTTTTACACTTACTGAAACTTTTTTTATGGCCCAGAATATGGTCTGTGTTGGTAAATGTTCCATATGTATTTGAAAAGAATTGGTATTCTGATCTTGTTGAGTCGAATGTTCTAAGTATATCAAGTTGATAGTGATGCCCAAATCTCCTATGTCTTTCCTGATTTTCTGCCTGTTCTATTATTGAGAAAGGGGTATTGAAACTTCCAACTATAATTATGATTTGTCTGTTCTCTTTGCAGTTCTCTTAGTTTTTGCCTTCATTTACATACACACACACACACACACACACACACACACACATATATATATATAATTTTTTTTTTTTCTGAGATGGAGTCTCACTCTGTCACCCAGGCTGGAGTGCAGTGGCACAATCTTGGCTCACTGCAAGCTCCGCCTCCCGGGTTCACACCATTTTTCTGCCTCAGCCTCCTGAATAGCTGGGACTACAGGTGCCTGCCACTACGCCCGGCTAATTTTTTGTGTTTTTAGTAGAGACAGGGTTTCACCGTGTTAGCCAGGATGGTCTCAATCTGACCTCGTGATCCACCTGCCTTGGCTTCCCAAAGTGCTAGGATTACAAGCATGAGCCACCGCACCCAGCCTGTATATTTTAAAGCTCTGTTACTGGGTAGGGTACATAAACATTTAGGATTGTTAAATCCTTTTGATAATGGACTCTTCTATTATGAAAAAATAATGTCTTGTGGGTTTATAACATATGTAAAAGTATGAGTAACAACGTAACAACATCAGAAGGGGAGAAATGGAAGATAACCTAGGCATCTTATTTTTAAGCATAGTTTTCCCTTTGTTTCTGCATTAGATGATTGACCTGAAATGTCATTCAATTTAACTTACTCTCCATCCTCACCCCCGCACTTTAGTTATGAGGCAGTAGAAAGAAATGATCTGCCTCGTGGTTTTCTAGAAATATGAAAGTTGAGTCCTTAAGGCTACACAGAAGGAAAATACCTCCCCAGGACTTCACCCTTCCCATCCGTTCAGCAGGCTTTTCGTCTGTCGTATCTTCTCTGTTGAAATGGCCATTGACGAAGAGGAGGAAAGGGGTTTTGTTGTGGATTGTTCGGGCACTTCCTTTGGGGTATATAGGGGATGAGTGTTACATTTGTGGTTTCTCACCTGCTATTCTGATAGTGGATTTGTGGGAATTCAGGCTTCATTTGGATACCCCGTTAAAGCTTGCTCCTTCATGTTCTTGTTTCTTCCTAGGAGCCAGCACCACTCTTTGGCCTCGCCATGCTTGCCTTAGATAGTCCAGAGAGTGGCTGGACAGAGGAAGATGGTCCCAAAGAAGGACTTGCTGAATACATTGTTGAGTTTCTGAAGAAGAAGGCCGAGATGCTTGCAGACTATTTCTCTTTGGAAATTGATGAGGTATGACAGCCATTCTTATACTTCTGTTGTATTCTTCAAATAAAATTTCCAGCCAGGCACAGTGGCTCATGCCTGTAATCCCAGCACTTTGGGAGGCTGAGGTGGGCAGATGACTTGGGGTTAGGAGTTCAAGACCAGCTGGCCAACATGGTGAAACCCCGTCTCTACTAAAAAAATAGAAAAATTAGCCAGGCGTGGTGGCATCCAAGCTGCTTGGGAGGCTGAGGCAGGAGAATCACTTAAACCCAGGAGGCAGAAGTTGCAGTGAGCCAGGATTGCACCACTGCACTCCAGCCTAGGTGACAGAGCAAGACTGCGTCTCAAAAAAAAAAAAGTTCCAAGATCAGGACTAGGCCTTCCCTCAGAAGCAGCAAGTGACATATGTGACATCCTCTCCATTCCCTATTTGCATTTCTAGGTTACATAACTGTACTATTATCTATTCATGCCTACTTCTGTTCCCAGGGTGAAGGACCCAGACATGGAGAGTCGAATCCCTGCAGGCCATTGTAAATGAGATTATGCCATTTGCTCCCATTTCTTCTTACCCCTTGATCTCTGGGGCTCTCCATCTTGATGTGTTCTTTGGATCATGAACAGATCCAAAGAAAAGGTTGTTCTGCTGTGCTGTGTGTCAGGATGAAAAACTCTTTAAGTGTGTAGGTCTGCCCCCAGTGCCCAGCCCAATCAAGTAACATGGTCGCCCAGAGTGGCAGAGAGGAGGACAAGGCCTGGGAAAGCACTGGAGAAATGGGATTTGTTTAAACTATGACAGCGTTATTTCTTGTTCCCTTGTCCTGTCTTTTTCCTGCAAGCAGGAAGGGAACCTGATTGGATTACCCCTTCTGATTGACAACTATGTGCCCCCTTTGGAGGGACTGCCTATCTTCATTCTTCGACTAGCCACTGAGGTCAGTGATCAAGCAGATACTAAGCATTTCGGTACGTGCATGTGTGCTGGAGGGAAAGGGCACATGACCACCCTTTGATATGGAATGATAAAGATGATAAGGATGGGACAGCTGAAGGCCTGCTCTCATCCTAATATTCATCCCCAGCAATATTCAGCAGTCTCATTTATAGTTTTAATGCCTAAAATGTCATATTTAGTTTTTTAGCTTTAAGTAGTCTGTGATCTCCATTTAGAATGAAAATGTTTAAATTCATACCTATTTTGAGGTATTGAATTCTTTGGACCAGGTGAATTGGGACGAAGAAAAGGAATGTTTTGAAAGCCTCAGTAAAGAATGTGCTATGTTCTACTCCATCCGGAAGCAGTACATATCTGAGGAGTCGACCCTCTCAGGCCAGCAGGTACAGTGGTGATGCACATTGGCACCCAAGGACTAGGACAGGCCCTCATACAATCTTTAGGAAATGAAACTTGCCCATCTCTAAAATTTTGGGATTTCTTTGTACCCAACAAGGTTCAAACACAATAGTCAGCTTTTATTCATGAGTTTTACTTCCATCTGCTGATGTAGAACATACCTCCAGAGTGACCTCAGAAATTGTCAAATGTGAAAGCACAAGCCATCACAGTGAGAAATAGGAGGTTGAGTTAGATTGTCTAAGGCTGGAGAGTCCATATACTCCCACTGTTGGCTCTGAAGTGTGTAGCCAGTCTTCAGATTCTGGGTCAGTCGCCCCTGTATCTCTCAGCTTTTTGCCTTGCTCTGTATCCAGCCACTGCCCTGCCAGGAAAACAAGGCTCTATAACTCCTCTTACAGGTCAACTTGACACAAAAAGGGTGCCTGGATTCCTAATGTTTCATTGTCACTTTTCCCAGTCAGATGATAATGCTTTTAAAATCAACATATATTTGGAGGGAGGTTGGAGGGGAGAGTTGAAATATTCTAAGAATCAAAGGGTAGCCCACTTTAATCAGAGTATGACCCCTGATTGGCCACAGTCATCTCCTAAGCAGTGTGAGCCAGTTTCAGATGAGGAGGCTGAAGGCCGCTCGGGCATGCTCAAGGATTCCAAGTCTGTAGGTGGGAGGGCAGAGATTTAGTCCTGTTGGCCAAAGCCTCTAGGGAGTTTCTCACTCCAGTGGAGAAGGCAACACACTTACCAAACTCTGTGGAAACTATCTCATTTGATGTGTGGAAACTATCTCATTTGATTGGAAATGTTACCTCAGGCAAAGGAAGGACAGTTGAGAAAGAACATTTTCTTACAAATGAGACAGCTAAGGCTTACAAGAAGGAGAGGAATAATGAGGCAAAGTAATCCTCATTAATATTTTCATTCCTCCCCTGGGGATTAGAACTATTTTCAGACCCGATTTTAATGGTAAGTTAGGTACTTCCTACGGTTGCCATCCAAATATCAGTCAGGATCAGACATGATGTTAGCTCCTGCTACAATAAAACCATTTTCTCCCTGAATGAAAACAAAGGTTCCACAGGAGACAGTCCCACAGAGCAGTGGCTTCTTTTCCCCCCTTAAAAACCTCATGTTGGCTGGACACAGTGGCTCACACCTATAATCCCAGCATTTTAGGAGGCTGAGGTGGGAAGATGGCTTAAACCCTGGAGTTTGAGGCTGTATTGAGCTATGATCACGCCACTGCCCTCCAGCCTGGGTGACAGAGCAAGACCTTGTCTCTAAATAAATAAACAACAACAAAAAAATCCTCTTGTGTTCAGGCCTGTGGTATCCCTGAGAGGCTGGTGCACAAGATCCACTTCAAAAGCCCTAGATAACACCAAGTCTTTCCAGGCTCAGTGCACATCCCATCAGCCAGGATACCAGTATATGTTGGGATGCAAACAGGGAGGCTTATGACATCTAATGTGTTTTCCAGAGTGAAGTGCCTGGCTCCATTCCAAACTCCTGGAAGTGGACTGTGGAACACATTGTTTATAAAGCCTTGCGCTCACACATTCTGCCTCCTAAACATTTCACAGAAGATGGAAATATCCTGCAACTTGCTAACCTGCCTGATCTATACAAAGTCTTTGAGAGGTGTTAAATATGGTCATTTATGCACTATGGGATGTGTTGTTCTTTCTCTGTATTCCAATACAAAGTGTTGTATCAAAGTGTGGTATACAAAGTGTACCAACGTAAGTGTTGGTAGCACTTAAGACTAACACTTGCCTTCTAGCTGGTAGCATTCCTTTATATATGGTGGATTAATTATAAATAAATAGTCAGATGTATCCTAACATAATTTCTTATTTAATTTTATTATTTATATATTGTGTCAGTTCAGAGGCCAAAAAGAACATGTCGCAGGCTCTGACGGTGCTGACCATGGAGAAGGCTGGATTTGATCATCTAGTGTCTTCAGTAACCAAAGCTAATTATTAAGGAAAAAAACTTGAAGAAAGAAGATAGTCCTTACTTCATCTATAATGAGTTTTTGGTTTTTGGGGTTTTTTCTTTTTTTTTTTTTTTTGAGACTGAGTCTTGCTCTGTTGCCCAGGCTAGAGTGCGGTGGCATGATCTTGGCTCACTGCAACCTCCGCTTCCCAGATTCAAGCAATTCTCCTGCCTCAGCTTCCCAAGTAGCTGGGATTACAGGCACCTGCCACCACGCCCGGCTAATTTCACTATGCTGGCCAAGCTGGTCTCGAACTCCTGACCTCAGGTGATCCTCCTGCCTTGGCCTCCCAAAGTGCTGAGATTACAGGCATGAGCCACCACGGCCGGCAAAAGTATGAATTTTTAAGTTAGCCCACTTTGTTAATGACTATGAGTACTAATAGCTTAAGATAAAGAAGTTTCTAGGTAATCTTTTTTGAAGGATGATGTAAAAATATAAACTTAAACTGTGAGTGACAAAATAAGCTTCCTTAATAAATATTAGCCTACATTTAGAGAAATGGAGCATTCAGCTCGGGAAGGAAGAATGTCTATGGTTTTAAGGTAAAATCCAGATTCCAAGACTCAGTGAAGAAAGTTCAGTGATAAAGAACAGACTACTCTCATCTTATGAAGAAATGGAGCAATTTCACTTGGAAAGACTAGGATGACAGAATGTTACACACGTATTTATTGTGCCACAAAATAGGCAAGGTCAGTTTTGAACAGTAAGAACTCCACAAAGTAGACCAGGACATCTCAGAAGTGAGGTTCCATGAGCCCAGGTGGGGCACAGGCTGAGTGACCTTTAGTGGAGAGGAATAGGGGGTTTTCTGAGCTTCAAGAGCTGGGCCACACAGTATGTTGGTTCTAGCTGGGATGGAGTTCTAGAATAAACCTGCACTTTAGAACACCTTTCCACCCACCCCCAACCACACAACTTGCTACTGAAAATGTATAGGCTGAGGCACAATGGCTCATGCCTATAATCCCAATACTTTGGGAGGCTGAGGCAGGCAGATCACTTGTGGTCAGGAGTTCAAGACCAGCCTGGGCAACATGGTGAAACCCTATCTCTAATAAAAATACAAAAATTAGCAGGGTGTGGTGGTGGGCACCTGTAATCCCACCTACTTGGGAGGCTGAGGCAGGAGAATCAAGCTTGAACCCGGAAGGCAGAGGTTGCAGTGAGCCAAGATCATGCCACTACACTCCAGCAGGGGTGACAGCACGAGACTGTCTCTCAAAAAAAAAAAAAAAGAGGCCAGGCACAGTGGCCCACGCCTGTAATCCCAGCACTTTGGGAGGTC
>NW_012102377.1:3351088-3354119 GCF_000951045.1 Mandrillus leucophaeus
AGGCAGAGGTTGCAGTGAGCCGAGATCGTGCCACTGCACTCCAGCCTAGGTGACTGAGTGAGACTCTGTCTCAAAAAAAAAAAAAAAAGGAAAAAAAAGAAAATTTATAGAAAATCATCTCAGTTCAGGAGATTGGTATCCATATTTTTTAAATGGCTAATTAAAAAAGGAACAAATATTAGAGATTTTATTCACTTTTGAATTACCTTTTTAAAGTCTACTTTTATTATCTTATGTGCCTTTAGTCACTAGATTTTCCCCAATATATTTTCTATGTAAGCATTTTAAAGATACAATAATCATTTCAATAAAACCACCTGGGTACTAAGAGCAAAAGAGAAGCATAAATTCTGCAAAGTAATTGCACTTCATGATTTTAAAAAACCTCTTTGACAAGGTACCTCTAAAGATGAAACTAAAGTCTTTAAAAGTTCTACATTCCAGATTGTTTTTCCTCGAGAAGGAGACAAGAAGAGGGATGTGGTTGCCATGATTTGTTTTAAAGTCTCCTGTAACAAAATGAACATGTCAGTAGCCAATTGTGGTTGGCAAAAGGGTGTATTTAATAGAATCTGCAGGCAGATTTCCGATCTGCCCACCCTGCCCTACCCTCCCCTTTTGGGTTTGTTTGAGGTTTCATTCCACAAATAAGCAGCAGATAAAATACTTTACAAGGTACAGCACAGTTGTATTGAAGAAAAAAGGACCCAACTCTTAAACTTTAAGAGTATTAGGCCTGGACTTCCCCTGCCCCATGCAATAAAGCGAGTTTTATATACACTCCCCCATATTTTTTTCTAACATTTTCTTATATAAATTTAAATATTTTACAAAAAAAAGGCTTTTTTCCTCCAAACATATAAATTTGAGTGAAACATAGATTCCCCACCCAAGAACTTGTTTCTTCACTAAAATACAAATGTCGTCTGATATTAAGGGTAAATGTCTTTTGACCACTGGAGATCACTGAAGTCTGAATTGCACCGTGGAGAAGGCACTTGTGTTTTCTGAGGTCTCCAGCAAGTATCTCAGTGAGCACTCATAGAATTGCTGTCTGTCCTCCAGAACCCGTGCCAAGGCCTCCGAGTGCCCAGTTACTGAGGCAGCTGGGGAAAAATGTTGAGTAAACATGATTCTACAATTACGGAGATAAAAAATAAAAACAGCATGGACTGGTTCTAGCCTAGAATCAAACTACAACAAAATCCAAAGTGTTCATTCATGAAGATTCAAACTGGCTTCATTCTCTCATAAATTATAAAATACAAAGGTGGCTGTTTTAATGACAAAACTCAAAACAGTACTAAAAGGGGTTTGTGTCAATGGACAAAAGTCAGTCCCTCTAGGTAGGGCCCCAAGGAGCATCACCCAGGTTGAAGGGTGGTTTTCCTACTGCTGGGCCAAAAGTGCTGTCCTGTTGGCCTTCATCTTCTCCAGCCGCTTGGCCAGGTGGCTGTTGGTCATCTCCATCTCCTCAATCTTGTCCAGTGCTGTTCGTAACTGGAGACAGGGAGAGTGCAGTCACTACATGTGGTCAGAAACAACATCCAGTGCTACTCTATTTTCAACTTCCTGGGAAATAAAAGCACTGCTAATTGTGATGGCCTTGCGCAGGACCCACAGCCTCATTTTTTCTGTCAGAGGTGTTAAATGATGATACTGAGGATTGTTTATTTGTTTTAATCACAGAAAGGATATATAGAAATAGACCTGATCTGAAGCAGAAATAAAAACTATCTTTTTACTTATTATCTAATTGACCAAAACATAAAAGTAAATGGCAGTCACTATGCAGGTCAAAAACCAACACAAATTAGTTAAGTGACTCCACTGCTGTTTCCTTAAGTATCACATTTCTTACACAGCTAAGAATTTATTTCCAAAAGATTTTTTCTTTTTAGGAATGTGTTCTCCAAGAAGCATATTAAAAGAAGTACCTCTCGTTGTAGCTTCCTTTTTTCTGCTTTCAGTTCATCTTCAACTTTCTCAGCATTCTCAGCAGCAGTTTTATATCTCAGAACCTGTCCCTCAAGCCGGCTAATCTGTAAGTATGAGAACATAGGCCTCTAGTACTAGGCACTAGAAGTCACCACTTTTGGTAGCCAAGATGGAAATACAATGTCATTATAAATGCGAAGTAATCTAACACTAACAAGTCCCCTAAGGGTGAGTCATAAGTCCTCTTAGAACTCAATTGCTATTTATAAATCAAGAAATGTCCCCAGAGAGGATTACAGCTGTAGAGTCATTTTAGGGCCAATTTCCCATGCTAAGTTTTATTATGACCATATTGTTTAAGTGCCAAACCAATACAGGAGGAGACTCACTAAATGGAAAAGTTCTTAGACTTTTTGGAATGTGTAAGGGATTTTGTTACAAATGATGATCTTGAATTCTCTTGAAATATCTACAAAGAACAATGACAGCTATAGTTTCCTATGTTTTTAGAGAAAACAGAAGGCTAAAATGCCCCAATAAGTGCTCTCTGCTGGCTTTTCTATTTTAATACAGAACTATTATTGATCCAACTGCAAAGGCAACCCAGGCACTCATGGGGTTGTTAGCCACTTAGATGCAGGAGGGACATTTAAATCACTTGGTACCATATAGAAGTACTTACACTTTGCTCCAAGGTGGTTATATCCTGTTCTGCTTTTGAAAGCTTAAATTTGTATTCGCTAATTTGTCTATTGGCATCTCCTAGAACAGAAGAAGACAATAAATTATCTTCACCTGTCAGAGATGACGGTATGAGCCATCAGGCAGTAGAGAGGATCATGCAATCTTAAGATTACAAAATACAGGGCTGGGTGCGGTGGCTCACGCCTGTAATCGCAGCATTTTGGGAGGCCAAGGTGGGCGGATCACGAGGTCAAGAGATCGAGACCATCGTGGCCAACATGGTGAAACCCTGTCTCTACTAAAAATACAAAAATTAGCTAGGCGTGGTGGCACAGGCCTGTAGTCCCAGCTACTCGGGAGGCTGAGGCAGGAGAATCGCTTGAACCTGGGAGGTGGAGGTTGCAGTGAG
>NW_012102377.1:3355313-3402021 GCF_000951045.1 Mandrillus leucophaeus
CGGCTAATTTTTTGTATTTTTAGTAGAGACAGGGTTTCACCGTGTTAGCCAGGATGGTCTCGATCTCCTGACCTTGTGATCTGCCCACCTCAGCCTCCTAAAGTGGTGAGAGGTTTTTCTAATTGGACAATTACTGTCACCTTAAAAGGAACAGGGTTACCATCTCCCCAAAAGCCGTATCTGGTAGTGAAAGAGAAGTATTCCTATTTCTGAGCTCTAAAACAAGCTTCAGGATCTTATTTTTAAATTGTTATCCTCAGCAATCTATTATCCAAATACACTGCTTCCTTCTCACTCTCCAAACCACCTTTCCCTTCCTGTTTTCTAAAGTTTAAGTCTCTTATCTCAGTAATTTCATGTGTGTTTTGAAATCCCATTCCAAAACACTCACATAATAGGCAAGGCATTGTCCAGAACCAAGAGTTGCTACACTCCTGGTCTTCTGGTCCAGGGGAGCTGCTTGCTTTTGTCTTTCCCACAGTCCTGCAAAGCTCACTTGGTTTTACACCTCCTCCCTGGGTACTTTACCTTCTGCAAATACCAGCTATACAACACCTACCTACTCTAGGAAGTATTCACACATTAATGCAAGCCCATTCCGCCCTAAATCTGTTTCCTTTTAAATTTGCTGCTTCAGGACAATCTCTCAGATCTATCCCCTACCTTCTCTTTAAGACTGCTGACAGCCACTGAACTGGTTCAGGCTCACCACTGTAGTAACTTCCTGACTAGTCAGCCTGCCTCTTCCCATGTCCTTGTTCTCATCTACCCCCAACACCAAAATGACATTCTTGAATAAAATATTCACCAGGAAATGTCACAACTGTCCTAACTGATATCCAACAGAAAAGATAATACCAATATCAAAAGTTAGTATTAATAAGCCTTAATCCAGAAAGCATTTTCTTTTTTTTGAAGAGACGGGTTTTCACCACATTGCCCAGGCTAGTCTCAAACTTCTGAGCTCAAGCAATCTACCACCTCGGCTTCTCCAAATGCTGGGATTATGGGCGTGGGTGACCACGCCTGGCCCCAGGAAGTCTTTTCTTGGCAGCCCATCTCAGAAGGTTTAGATGAAAAGTCCATGGAATAAATAAGATTTTAATACTAGTTATCAGAAAAGTCACTATTCTTATTGGAAAAATACAAATCTCCTCTGTCCCAGAATTACACATAATCACTAACAAAGGGTAACTACAAATTCCTGCTGAAATCTTCCTACTATGGGAATTAGTGTGACTACAGTGATCATTTTATCATGAGGTCAAAAGTAGAAAGTGAGAAAAACCGGAATAATCTGGGTAAAATGAATAGACTTTATTTTGTGGACTTACTTTAAATTTCATCTAATAAACTCGGATTAACAAAAATACTTCTAGGAAAATTCTGAAATTATGCAATTTAGTGTGAAGTAGTTCCAAATAGATTCCTCCAATATCCAAGATAAATTCCAGAGGAAAAACTTTAATGGGGAAGGGTGCTTGCTGTACGGGAGCTTAAAGATGACACGTGGGTATAGAAAAGGACAGTGCCAGGTTGTCAAAAGGCATTTCACTATGTGCAAAAAGTTCCTAGAAATCACTTTAACCAGAAAGGAACATCATCCCCTGAAGCACACAGGCTAGTGGAGCTTCTATTCAGCTATCTTACTGACTAGGACTGTTTTTCTGGACTAGCCAAGGACTAACCAATCTTTGTAGCATAGCTCTTCTTAAGAAAAGCGTATTACGGCCAGGCGCGGTGGCTTACGCCTGTAATCCCAGCAGTCTGGGAAGCTGAGGAAGGTGGATCACCTGAGACCAGGAGTTCGAGACCAGCCTGGTAAATATGGCAAAACTCTGTCTCTGCTAAAAACATAAAAAATTAGCCAGGCACCAGGTGGCAGGTGCCTGTAATCCCAGCTACTCCAGAGGCTAAGGCAGGAGAATTACTAGAACCCAGGAGGCAGAGGCTGCAGTGAACTGAGATTGTGCCACTGCACTCCAACCTGGGTGACAGAGCAAGACTCCCGTCTCAAAAAAAAAAGAAAAGAAAGAAAAGTACTACAAGACACCAGCAACCTGCTGACAAACCCACCCCTGGGACAGTCGATATACAGACTGGGATTGACCTGTCCCCTGGTACCTACTCTGCATTTCGATGAACTGCAAGTCTGAGCCATTCTGCAGTCCTGCCAGGTCACCCACTGTGCCATCATTCCTGGAGCATTTCTGTCGTTCCTCCTCTAATTGAAGCTTCAGTTTTCTAATCTGAAATGAAAATAAAGGTTCATCAGCAAGATCCAGTCTCTCAAATGAAGCCGATGCTTATTCTGTGGTCACATCATAGAACAAAGCAGACCCTTATATCAGCCACATTCATTCAAAACCTATTTTCTTGAGTGCCTAATAGGAGACACCCATTGTCCTAGGTGCTGAAGATAAGCTATGAACAAACATTGAAAAGAGCGAGCCCCAGGACCAGGTGTCCCAGTAAAAAATAGCCATATTTTAAATTTGTGTCTGCTTTATGGAACAGTACATCTTTGGGGTATTTTTTGTTACTTTTGTTTAAAATGGAAAATTCCAGCCAGGCACAGTGGCATGTACCTATATATCCGGCTACTTGGGAGGCTGAGGCATGAGGATCACATGAGCCCAGGAGTTCGAGAACAACCTGGGAAACATAGTAAGACCTCATCTCTAAAAAAATAAAACTATAAACAGTTAATTGATAGGGTATATTCAAGGGATTATTTCTTAAAATGGAAGATTCCATGAGCAGTTTTTTGTTGTTTACTTTTAGACATAGGTTAAATTTTCTGTATATAAAAATAATTGGGGCCAGGTGTGGTGGCTCACGCCTGTAATCCCAGCACTTCGGGAAGCCAAGGTGGGCGGATCACGAGGTCAAGAGTTCGAGACCATCCTGGCCAACATGGTGAAACCCCATCTCTACTAAAAATACAAAAATTAGCTGGGCATAGTGGTTCATGCCTTTAGTCCCAGCTACTCGGGAGGCTGAGGCAGGAGAATCACTTGAACCCGGGAGGTGGAGGTTGCAGTGAGCAGAGATCACATCACTGCACTCCAGCTTGGTGACACAGTGAGACTCTGTCAATAATAATAATAAGAAGAAGATATATAGAGATGACTCCCCAGCGGTCCTTAACTCCATCAACAGGGGTCAAAGGGAAGCCTCTGCACTAAGATTAAGTTTGCCACTCCCCAATGGGAAAAGGGTAAGCTCTATATTGGGACTAACTCTATACTTCCCAGACACCTCTGCCCTTTCAACACACAGGATCACCGTCATTAGCTGCCTTGAGAGAACCAGGACTGATCTCATTGTCTCCATCATTCCTATTTATGTGCATCTCGCAAAGGGTCATATTCTTCCTCTGCACTCTTCCTCACAAGGGTCTGTAGGACCACTAACCTTCATCTCCTAACCTTTCCCAATGCCTGAAACTTCTCCACTGTGCCCTCTAGAATTAACAGTCCATCATCAGCAAATGCCCTCTGTCTTTTCTCTGAGCAGATGAGAACCCTCTCCCTTAAGAATCCTGCTGCTTCTGCAGCTCTCTCAAACACTGTTTTGTTTTGTTTGTTTGAGACTCTCGCTCTGTGGCCCAGACTGGAGTGCAGTGGTGTGATCTCAGCTCACTGCAACCTCCGCCTCCTGGGTTCAAGCGATTCTCCTGCCTCAGCCTCCCAAGTAGCTGGGATTCCAGGTGCATGCCACCACACCTGACTAATTTTTGTTATTTTTAGTAGATGGGGTTTCGTCATGTTGGCCAGGCTGGTCTTGAACTCCTGACCTCAAGTCATCCGCCCACCTCGGCCTCCCCAAGTGCTGGGATTACAGACATGAGCCACCATGCCCGGCCCTTTTTTTTGGTACTTCCACAGCCTCCTACTACTGAACCTAGAGATGGAATAGGTGTCCTCTTGCTTTCCTTGCTGGTATTTTCCCTACATCTTCCCTAAAAGTCCCAGGTCTTAATCTCATCTCTTCAAATTATATACACTAACTACTTATCATTGCCAAAATCCCATTCCTTCATCACCATTTATTAAATGGCTCCCAACTTGCACTCCCTCTAGACTATTCCTGTCTTAATTTTTGGCAATTTCAATGTATATCTAAGTAGAGGATCTCCCTGACAAATGATCTCTCAATTTCTGGTACACCTCCTCATATGGTGAAATGTATTCCCCAGTGCTGAAGGTGGGGCCTGGTAGGAGGTATCTGGGTCATGGGGCAGATCCCTCATGAATGGCTTTGCACCGTTCCCTTGGTGATGAGTGAGTTCTCGCTCTGGTAGTTCACACAAGATCTGGTTGTTTTAAGTGTGTACATCACCTCCCCACTCACTCACTCTGGCTTCCGCTCTTGACATATGACATGCCTGCTCCCCATTCACCTTCTGCCGTGATTAGAAGTTTCCTGAGGCCGACTGGGCACGGTGGCTCATGCCTGTAATCCCAGCACTTTGGGAGGCCGAGGTGGGTGGATCACCTAAGGTCAGGAGTTCAAGACCAGCCTGGCCGGAGGCCTCAGGAAAATGAGCTCAGAAGCTGAGCAGATGCTGACACCATGCTTCCTGTACAGCTTGCAGAACTACAGCCAATTAAACCTCTTTTCTTTTACTTTTTTTTTTTTTAAGACAAAGTCTCACTCTGCCACCCAAGGCTGGAATGCAGCGGTGCAATTTTGGCTCACTGCAGCCTCCACCTCCCTTCTGCCTCAGCCTCCCAGGTAGCTGGGACTACAGGCACCCACCACCATACCCGGCTAATGTTTTTTTTTGTATATTTTTAGTAGAGTTGGGGTTTCACCATGTTGGCCAGGCTGGTCTCGACTCCTGACCTCAACCACCTGCCTCAGCCTCCAAAAGTGCTGGGATTACAGGCATGAGCTGCCACACCCAGTCAAACCTCTTTTCTTTATAAATTACCCAGCCTCAGGTATTCCTTTATAGCCAAGCAAAAAATGGACTAACCCACCTCCCTTCCAAGGATCTTGCCATCTATCCCTTCTTGCCCTCAGCTACTCACTCCCACAATCATATACTAGATCTTATCACTAGACAATTGTAATCCCTATACAATTTAGTTCCATGTATCCTCTCTCTAACCACCATTCCTCATCTTTCTAGGTCTTTCTCTGTAGACTCAAATTCCAACAACCCTTCAACCACACTAGTACCACTAATCTACAGATTACATCTTCTTTCTACTGTACCTTGATGTGTTCCTGAATATCTCCCGAATCCTCTTCATCCAGTTTAATGTCAAGGTCTATCATTATAATAATTTTCTTTCTTACTCCCTCACCTCTCCTGCCCCATTAATACTTTCTTGGTAAAATCTAGCTCTCTACTCACTCCATGCCTGCCCCTATGCAGCTGTAAGTAGCCAGAGAAACACATAAACGCATTCACGCAAACCTTCTAACATATCATATAATACTGTTTATTGTCTGATGTCTTCCTACTAGAATGTCCCTCAGGCAGGAATTTTTTTCTAAACTAACTTATTCACTGAAATATCCCAGTGCCTAGAATAGTGCATGTTAAATAGTAGAATCTCACTCAACATTTGTTGAATGACTGAATAGGACTTCCAAAATAGAGAACACAGAATATGGGAGGGGAAAAAAATCAGTAACAAAATCATTCAAGAAATCTTCCCAGAACTAAAGAATGGGAGCTCCTAGAATTGACAGGGGCCCAGCATCACACATGAAAACTTCAAATCACATTGCTATCTTCAAATTACACCAGAACACTAGAGAGAAAGAGAATAGGATACAACCTTCTACAAAGAGGAGAAAAATAAATCACAAACCAGAAAAGATCAGAACTCAAAATGTTCATGAAAACTCAACAGTCATACTTGAAGTCACAGCACAATGAAGAAATGTCTTTTTAAAAAATCTTACGGAGAACAATGGCAACTCAGGATTCTCTACCTAGCCAAACTATTTTAATCAAGTAAGAGGGTAGAATGAAGACATCTTCAGGCCTGCAAGGTCATGAAAAATTAACAATCCACAAACCCTCTTCTCAGGAAGCTACTGGAAGATGTACCAAAACTAGAAAATAAATAAGGAGAAAGACATGAGATACCGGAAAAAGGGAACCCAACCTAAATCACATGCAAAGAAAATCCCCAGATGCCAATGAAGGGTGACCACATCTATGTACCAAGAGAGCAAGCCATTAGTTTAGAAAGGGACAAGTCAGATGCACCAAGATTCGACAAACTGGAACTGAAAGAATGCCAGATGCATCTGAAAATACTGAGTGGGTTTAATCTACTGTTGGAGAGTCTGTGGTTAAATTGATGATAGAAAACCAAGCAAATACAAAGAAAAACCATAACGTTAACTTAGAGGAAACTAATAGTTCCAAGGGAGATGATCCTAGAATGCAACCTGGCTCCACTGTGAGTAGAGTTTAGAGGGTCCTAATGACACAAGCAGACTGGAATTACACCGTTCCTTTATTAGGAGGATTTGGGAGTGGAAAATATGTGTGTGTGTGGCAGGGACAAAGGATGAAAAACAGCTAAACCCTCATCTTCCATAAAAGGATGTCAACATAGAATGCCTGAAGCAGAACAATCAAGACGCAACGTAAGTATGTTACACAGAGATACAAGGACAGTACACAAGAATCAGCTAAAAGCATTTAACAGAAATGGTCAGGGGTGAGGACAGAGGAGCCAGGCCAGGGGATTGCTGTGTTCATAACAAACTTTGTAGAAAACCATATGACTCCTTAAACTATGTGTCCTTAAAAAAATATTTTAAGAACAGAAAATAACAAAGAGGTAAAATATGAATTATCTATCCTTCAAATCTCACTTGAGTACTGATGTTTGAAATAAGCATATTTCTTTTTAATGAACATTTCAATTAGCTAGTATTTTACCATGTAACTTCGTTAAAATTATTTTACACTCCATTAAGAATGCCTTTACCTGTGACAGTAGTTCTTCCTTCTCTCCAGCAAGTTTTCGTAGCCTTACATCTAAAACAAATGAAAAAGATCATAAACTAAATATGTGATGATGTAGTATATAAACAATTAAAAAATTTTCAAACTCATAAACAGCTAATATTATCTGATAAATTACATTACTTACAGCTCTGAATATCTAAAGAAATAAAGGTGTTAATAGCATTACGGAAAAGTTCTTAACTCTCTAAAACGTATTTCCACACAACTGATACTTATCAGGGCACCAAATGCAACATTTGTTCCCCACAGCAGTGTTTGCCACTTAAAGACAAACTGAAGTACAAAGAAGGTCATTTCCTTGTTTCAAGCTTTCACTAGTAGACAACTCAAATGTCAAGTGTGCTCCCAAAGGCTGAGCCCTTAGCAGGAGAGATTCAAATATTTGAAAGAAGATGGGGTAAGAGCAGGACTGGGCAAAGGAAGCTGGAGGAGAGAAAAGAGAGGAGCACAATGCTGGAAGAAGCGAAGTCCCCAAAAGCTAGTAGGGAGGGAAGGGGACCCACTCCAAGATGTCGGCAGCTGGGCCAGGTGCGGTGGTTCACGCCTGTAATCCCAGCACTTTGGGAGGCCTGGTTGGGTGGATCACTTGAGATGAGTTTGAGACCAGCCTGGCCAAAATCGTGAAACCACGTCTCCACTAAAAAAATACAAAAATTAACCGGGCATGGTGGCAGGCACCTGTAATCCCAGCTACTCAGGAAGCCATCTGAACCTGGGAGATAAGAGGTTGCGCGTTGCAGTGAGCTGAGATCGCGCCACTGCAATCCTGCCAAGCGACCAAGTGAGACTCTGCCTCAAAAAAAAAAAAAAAAAAAAAAAAAATGTGGGCATCCATGGGTGGATCTGCGGCTTGGTAGCAGCATCAGGGTTCACTCCTGGCCTATGGAGATTTGACTCTTCCCAAGCCTGCATTAAAATAGGCCCCTTCAGCTGAGGAGACACCATTGTTCACTTAAAAGAGCAGCTGACACCTGACTGACCACTACCCTCTGTAAATGATGAGGGTCACAGCCAAATACAGATTTTGGTTTCTTCTGCACCTTTCAAGCAGGTCTGCCTGCTGGGACCTGCAGACGAGGGAAACAACAGCAGGGAAACACCCTGGGCTGCCTATAGCCAGACTCTCGTTCCATTCTCCAGATCTCTCTTGCTCACCCAGCATCTTGCTTTAGTCAAAGTGCCTTACAATCACATTTCTGGAATGCTCCACATTAGAGAATGTGCTTACTAACTTTTAAAATGTTTTTCAGTTTGCTTTACACTTATATCTCTCACTCCTCTAAGAAGCTTACACATATATGAAAACAAGATGAAAAATGAAAAAAGATTGTTTTTTAAAAAATAAAAGTGAGCTAATGATACAGTATCTATCTGTGCCATTTTTCTTCCTCTAGAGTAGATTTCTTAGTGGGGTCAATAGATGGGTGACTTTGGTTTCTTGGAGAGAGGTGTCAGCAACTTTGTTTTTTCCTGGAGAGAGGTGTCAGATTCTCAAAGGGTTAAATTTAAGAGGTTTAGACTTTAAGAGTCTGGGAAGCCCTGCTCTGGAAGTCATACTTCTCTCATATCTGTCTTTTTGGTCATCTGTTTCTTGGCTTAAGAAATGTGGTAGAAAAGAGGTACAGAACCCTGGGGTAAGTAGTGGAACATAAAACCAGATGTTCCAAGGATGAGAAACTTATAGCACACATGAGAAGTCTCCTGCTAGCCTACTGCTCCCCTAGCACAGGTATACTAGACTATCTCTTTGCAGAAAAGTTTGTAGTTAAGTAAAAAACAATGCGTATAGGCCCATAGTACTTCCATCCACGGGCCTTACAGTTACACTTACTGCCTTACAATGACACAGATGCTGGTTTCCCAAGGCCAAGGATGTCCGAAGAAAATGGGCCAATGTGCCCAGATTCTTCTGGTTAAGTGTCTACTTGAGTCTCAGACAGCCCTTATGCTGTTTTTGTTTTCCAAGCTGGGATATGAAAAAGCAGAAAACCCAATAGGGTAACATTAATCCAAGTCAAGATAGCAACCAGTATCTTACCTAATGGCCCTTCTCCTGCTGACTCCAAGACCTGAGCAGCTTCCTGAGACACAACAGTGATGGCTCCAGCCACTGGTTCATGACTGACATCACCATTGGGAGTGCCATCGGGGATTATAACTAAGCCATGTTTCTGCAAGGGGGGAAAACCCATCATCACAAAAGGCCCATATGGAAACAGTAAGCTCTGTGAGGTAACTCTGCAACAATACATGTTTGCTACAGGTAAAATCTGGTTAGAATCAGTTACATGGAATATAGCTCTGTGGAAGAAATAGCTTAAACCTACCAAATCTGGATTAGGGAATAAACATTGTAGTTTGTATTTGGGCTAGGAAAGATGGCAGGATGAAAAGAAGGAAGACAGCGAGTAAAGCAGTGAGGGACCTGAACTCCAGGCTAATGCTAACATACCTCTCCCGTCTTCACTGTCTCCTGCAGGTCAGCCAGCTCCTCTCTGAGCATATCTCGCTCATTCCTAAGGCAGGCAATGTATTCTTTCTGTTTCTCTAGGGCCTGGTTTTAGGTAAGGTAGCAAGGGAAACAATGGCAGAGAAAAAGAGCAGGTGAAAGGTAGCAGAGAAGTACCTAATTCAAATAAGCAAAGATAAAAGCATAAAAAGCAAGGAAGCAGTCAAAAGATTGGAAACAAGCAGTCAGATATGGGAGGAAATACAGAGTCACATGGATATACATCTCCAGAAGAGAGTTCTCATAGAAACTGGTTCTCATGCATCAATTTGGCAAAATATGTTTAATCACATCAAGCAGGGAAATAAATCTTTCTTTTCTAGTCAATGAAAAAAAATAAAACAGGAAAAGGAAGATGAAGAGAGCAGCCAGAGTAAAACAAAGCTTTCCTTACTGACTGCCTCAGTACATTTTTATTTGGTGAACAAAAAGAACCCCACATTTCATATTTAACTAAACTAGTTTATTCAATAATACAGTTGAGTTTTCAAAAAAAAAAAATAGTTCTGGAATAAAAATAACTATTATATGTAAGATATTTTAATTAAATATTGGCTGTATATTGTTCTCCAAGTAGTGTGGCAAAATACTCAAATACCACTTAATTCAAAATAGTTAACCTACAAAAGAATTCAAAGATCAACTTCTGACCATTTAATTAAATATAACTGAGACTCATTGGCTTTCTGTTATATTCCCAAAATGTGAAAAAACAAAACACTGACAAAATAAATACAGCCAAGCTATGGAGAGTTACAGAATATGGATTTCAGAATCAGGCTTTTGGGTCCTGGCACATACCCATCCTATGCCTCAGTTTCCTTACCTGAAAAACAGAAGGGATAATAGCACCCATCCCAAGGGCAGAGGCATAAATCAAGGTAAAGCATTGCCTGTAATGCCTAGATAGCAGGGACAGTTCAGGAGAAGCAGGCTGGTGATTTCATTTGTAAATTCCCTGCCATTCCCTTAATCTCACAACTGTCAGCTAAGGACAATGCAGAAGCAGGTACATACTTTGGTTATCGATTAAAAATAAAATCTACTATGAAAAAATAAAATCTATTGTAAAAGAAAATAACCCAGAATTAAAAATACACCCAAAGTAAGTAGTCTATGCAGGAATCTGATAACTGGCCTATTTGAAAAAGCCTTTCCCCACATATTTTTGTTCATATATTTAATGTCTTCTGTCAGCATTCCCATTAATCCAAGAAGTTAAACTACAACAGGTAACTTTCCTCTCAGTTCACTGGCTTTGGAAGTGGGACAGAGAACTGCTGAGAAATTGATAGCTGAATAGCTGGGCAATTTAAAAAATCATTATAATCCTATTTTGCAACCAAATAGGGATCAAGTAAATAAGGGATGATAGCAACTACCATTTGTATAGCACAAATTATATGGCAGGCACTATTTTATATAATTTCTCTCTTATACGTTATTTTGTATTTGAAACCTCTACATATCCTGTGGGGTACCTGTATTATCCCCATTTAACAGATCAGAAAATTGAGGCTCAGAGTGGCTATATTTTTTGCTCAAAGTCACATTAAGTGGCAAAATCAGAAAATGAATCTGGTTGTTTTTGTTTCCAAAGCCCTTAAATAGTTTTTTAAATATCACAGCCCTGTGGAGGATACATTATATTCCCTTATTGTTAGCCCAGATGATGCTAGGAAAGGAGCCCATAGGGCAAATCCTACTCTTTACTTATCCAAACTGCCATGTCAATATCTGACTTCTTTTCAACAATTTACAGTCATACTATATGATGTGTCTCAAGTCTGCCTGTGAATTAACAATGTGGGTTTAGCACCATCCAGCTAGTATTAACACTCCATTACATTAATCATTAGTAATAAATGAAACATTGGGAAAACAAAGCACAACAATACTTTCCCATGTGTTGAGTATCACTTTAGTCTTTATGGGTTAGGTATTTTTGGTTACTGGTATCTGCATGCATAGTTATGTCATGTATCACCACATATAAGTGGGTAAATGATCACTGTCACACATGCTCTATATAAACAACACCACTGAATATAAAAGACCTCTGAGGAACAGGCCAATTTGAAACTAGGAATTCTAGCAAATGATATACATGACATCTGCTCCTCTTCCACATCTTATTGCACTGGGTTTTATTTTTACCTTCGGACTTTTTAATTTCCTCTTCCCATAATTATAGATGGGAAAATAAAATACATCCTGTAAATTCACCCATTTCACCACAAAGTTTGAAGACTACTAAAATACCTTATAATTGGATCAAATGTATTCACGCTGGATCTAAAATCCTCCATATTACCTGACCATATAACCACTACCCTTGCATTTGTGTACAACAATAGCTCCTAGAGTAGATTTTTTTTAGGGTAAAAAGTACATGCTTGTAGAGTTCAAAAAAATTCTTTATCCCTGACCTAACCTCAAATCCTACCATCCAGAAGCCAAAAGGATGTGTATAATGGGCTGAACTTTTGGGCAAAGGGTTAATTCTCCACATAATTGTACTGGGGAACAAATATCTTTGGTCAGAATGGAAGTGAGTTTATGCTGGGCTATAGAGATATGCAAGTTCTTTGTATACGCCTATTCTATACATGGGCTCCTGGTGTTTAGAACCGCAGTGGAGCTAGAGGCAAGACCACTAATGAACTGAACTTTCACCTGGGAATAATGGACATATTTCTTCATTAAGTTACTAAATGTAAATCTTAAAAATGAAGCTAGAGACAAGTAGTTACTGTCCATACTGAAAATGTGTCTTTTAAAAGTCAAGGGAGGACCACTGCCCCTATATTATGATAACAAATATTGGCAAGGACATGGAGAAATTGGAACCCTTGTTCACTAGTGGTGGGAATGTAAAATGGGACACCTGCTACAGAACACAGTATAGCTGTTACTCAAAAAAATTAAACACAGAATTACTATAAGATCCAGCAATTCTACTTCTGGGTACATACCGAAAACAACTGAAGGCAGAGTCTTGAAGAGTTATTTGAATACCCATGTTCACAGCAGCATTATTCACAATGGCCAAAAGGTAGATGTGTCGATATATCAACAGAAGAATGTGGTATATACATACAATGGAATATGATTCAGCCTTAAAAGGGATGGACATTCTGACATATGCTGCAACATGAGCCTTGAGGGCATTATGCCAAGTGAAATAAATCAGATACTGTATGATTCCACTTACATGAAGTACCTAGAGTAGTCAAATTCACAGAGACAGAAGGTGGAATGGTGGTTGCCAGGGGTTTGGGAGAAGGGACTGAATGGGGAGTTGTTTAATGGGTACAGATTTCAGCTGTGGAAGATAAAAAAGTTCTGATGGTGGTGACAGTAGCACAACAACATGAATGTACTAAATGCCACTGAACTGTACACTTAAAAATAGTTAAAATGGTAAATTTTATGTTATTTGTATTTTAGCACAATTTTTCAAATTAAAAAAAAAAAGAGTCTACTAGTGATTCAACAATTTGGACTAATCTTGAGGGACTTATACAGACTGAAAAAGGGTAATTCCAAAAGGTTAATATATACTATATAATTCCATTTTTATAACATTCTTAAAATAGCAAAACTACACAAATGAAGAAAAGATTAGTGGTTCTCAGGGTTTGGGAGGGGAAGGGGAGATAAAGGCTATGACTATAAAAAGGCAAGAGGAGGAGAAATCCCTTATAGTGATAGAAATGTTCTGTATCTTCACTGTATCAAGGTCAATACCCTGGTTGTGATATTGTACTATAGTTCTGTAAGATGTTACATTTGGGGAAGATTGAGCAAAGAATATATAGGATCTCTCTGTTAAATTTCTTCTCTTTTCTTCTTTTTTTTTTTTTGAGACAGGGTTTTGGTCTGTTGCCTAGGCTGGAGTGCAGTGACACAATCTCAGCTCACTGCAACCTCTGCCTCTCGGGTTCAAGTGATTCTTATGCCTCAGCCTCCCAAGTAGCTGGGATTACAGGTGTGTGCCACCATGCCTAGCTAATTTTTGTATTTTTAGTAGAGACAGGGTTTCACCATGTTGGTCAGGCTTGTCTCGAACTCTTGACCTCAAGGGATCCACCCTCTTTGGCTTCCCAAAGTGCTGGGATTAAAGGCATGAGCTACCATGCCCAGCCCTGTTTAATTTCATACGACTGCATGTAATTCTAAAATTCTGGCCGGGCACAGTGGCTCATGCCTGTAATACCACCACTTTGGAAGGCCGAGATGGGCCGATCACTTGAGGTCAGGAGTTCCAGACCAGCCTGGCCAACATGGTGAAACCCCATCTCTACTAAAAATACAAAAATTAGCCGGGCGTGGTAGTGCACACCTGTAGTACCAGCTACTCAGGAGGCTGAGGCAGAACTGCTTGAACCCAGGAGGTTGCAGTGAGCTGAGATTGCGCCACTATACTCCAGCCTGGGGGACAGAGAGAGATTCCATCTCAAAAAAGGGATACTAAAATAAAATAAAATATTCTCCAAATAAAAGCCAAATAATTTATATTTTAAACTGAGACATCTGAGGGGTTTCTATGGCTGGTCCAAGATTATCATTTGAAAATACTAAGGCACTCATACAAGCTAGAAATCCTGGGCCTACAGATCTGTGTTAAAGAAAATTATGTAAAGTCCTAAAAGAAACCCATTCTAGATAGTGACCAGATTTTAACTAAAATTTTAAAATTACCTACTTTGTCCCACATGTTTTTTTACATCTTATGTTGTATCTCCCAAGCAAAAATTTAAATCAAATCAATGGTTCAACAATTAAATTTCACTTTCCAACTTCAAATTTCAATTTTAAAATCATAATTTCAAAACACCTAACAGATGTTTTGAAACATATATTGATTTATCCCCCAGAAGGCTTTTCTAGGTTTAGATGGAATTTTTAATAATCAGCAACTTGAATGTCAGATAATTATCTATAAAGTAGCTTTTGTTCTTTAAATTTTTGGTCTACAAACTTTTTTTTTTAAAGAAAGGGTATCACTCTATTGCTTAGGCTGGAGTGCAGTGGCACGATCATAGTTCACTGCAGCCTCCATCTTGTGGGCTCCAGTGATCCTCCCACCTCAGCCTCCTAAGTAGTTGGGGCAGGTGCATGCTCTGCAAATTTTAAAATTCTTTTGGAGAGACAGGGTGGGTCTCACTATGTTGCTCAAGCTGGTCTCAAGCTCCTGACCTCAAGCAATCCTCTAGCCTCAAGCGATCCTCGAGCCTTGGCCTCCCAAAGTGCTAGGATTACAGGCATGAGCCTACAAACTCTTAAGAGGTAATGTAATCTTCCCATGTGTATATTAATGAGAGAGGTCCTTGAAGTGATGAAAAAGACTGGATCCTGCTGACCACCGGCTGGGCTTCAGAATGTTCCTAACAATGTTCTGAGGGTATGATCCAGAGGGTTTCATATCCAGGCCTGTCTCTCAGAGATGGTCTCAGGGATCTTTAACAACTACTCCCTATCCCCTCTAACCTTAAGCAGAACAAGACTTTTCTTACATGTTCTATTTCCTCTGCCCTTCCCTGACAAGGTAAGCCTCTGGCAACTATGGCTAAGTGGTTCCCCTACTGCAGAACAGAGAGCTCAGCCAGGTGATGGGACTGCCAATCAAAGGCCACATGAGATGAACTGGAGGGAATTTTCTCCAGTTTTTGGTGTACATGGAATCCACCTGCAGAGCTTAGCAAAATAGCAATGAAGACATTTCATTTATCTGGGCCCTACTTGGGGGAGTTCTGTGGTTATAGTTAGAGACAGCCACCCTAGTAAGACTTACTTTCCTATCTGTTTCTGTAATTGAATTGATTTTAATCTCTTCCTATTTTATTCACCAAGGATTTATAGGATACTAATAACTTTCTTCCCACCACTACTCTCCTCTTATCCAAATTCCTGTAATGTAAGGATATCGAGTTAACCACAGAGTTTGAACTGAATGCCTGTGGCTGTTTCTGGGTAAGAATCCCAAGGGAGGCCAGTTGTGGTGGCTCACACCTGTAATCCTAGCACTTTGGGAGGCCAAGGTGTGTGGATTACCTGAGGTCAGGAGTTAGAGACCAGCCTGGCTAACACGGTGAAACCCCGTCTCTCATAAAAATACAAAAAATCAGCTGGGCATGGTGGTGTGTGCCTGTAATCCCAGCTACTAGGGAGGCTGAGGCAGGAGAATCACTTGAACCCAGGAGGCAGAGGTTGTAGTGAGCCGAGATCATGCCACTGCACTCCAGCTTGGGCAACAAAATGAGACTCCATCTCAAAAAAACAAAAAAAAGAATCCTAAGGGAATACAGAGAAACTTGTTGGCTGAAAAGAAGAGTTCTTTCCAGGCACGACATCAGGTTTTCCTATGGAAGTCTCTTTCTATCTTCTACTTACTCATTTTTCATACTGTGTAAATGCTCAAGAATAATCAAAAGGACAGGTTTTTTCAATCTCTAGGTTAAATTCTATTGTAGTCCTCATCAATGAGCTTCTAACCAAAGCCCAATTTCATCTCATACCCCAATTTTTTTATCTTTCCAAAGAAGTGTCTCCTGGAGGTCAAACACCTCTTTTGTCATGGTGTCTATTTTCTGCTGCATGCGCTGCTTCTCCTGCAGAGGAAGAGGGGAAGAGAAGTAATAAAAGAGCAGAAAGAAAAGGGAGAAGAGGTTTGAGGGAGGAAACAAAAATAAAGCCGATAAAGAAACTTAACCAAAAGGGAAAGTCTGTGATGAACAGGAAAAGCAAAATTGGTTTGCCAAAAGAAAAGATGACATTCACAGGCTTGGCCACAAGATTCTCACTGGCTTGTCCCTACAAAAGTAAGCAAAGGAACCAGGAATAACTGTTCTAACCACAGCTATGTGGCAGCAAGCCAGCTAGAATTTCTGTGTACATATAGCTCCGTATGTATATTCTTTCTTTGATAACTGCAAGAACTTACATTCCTAGAGAGGGAAATTTAGATTTGCTTATGAACAAATGATCTTTTATCTCAGAGAACAAGCAGTTTTGAATTTTATTTTTTAAGCAGAACTGATCATTTTGAATTTCTGTTAGCAGAATCTATGACAGCAAGAACACCATGAATTTTGTATTATTTTAAAATTATTTATATTATTTTGAAACATTTAAACTTAGCATTTAACAATCCTTAAATGACCTTTTTAATTGTCAGTGGTGCTTAACTGGTTTTCTTCTTATGCATTATTCGTAAATTATTATCTCCTCCTTCCCCTACTCATACATTAGGTACCTTACCATGGAACTTTCAATTCCAAAGACCAAAAAACATTATTTGTAATATTTAAAGATTTTCAGCATAACCATAGATACTGACATCTAAAAGATGTTCATTCTAGATGTAAAAAACATCTAAAATTACTATAGTTTTCAAAGTTTGTATACCTAGCACCCTAAGCTTTTAAAGAAGTCACAGTGACAAACTATAGAAATCAAGCATTATATTCTTCTTAAATGCCATTACAATGAAAAACTAGAACTTTACCAATCCTAACTTAAGCTACTGAATTTGAGAAGCAGCCCCCAAAGCAGGTTTATTATTTTATGTGGTTGGCATTTTGGCACAGAAAGACAAAAGAACAAAAAAGAAAAGAATTTCACAGTATTTTAAAATACCAGCAGGATACAGATTCTGGAAAATATGCTTCCTACCTTATATGGAGAAAAACTAAGAAAATTAACCTCATATGTAATCTGATAGATCCACAAGGTTATCTGTATCTGCACTTGAAATCCACAAATTCTGGGTATGTTCAATTATTCTTAATAATGACAAAAATTAACACCAGTCTTCAAATTTAAAAAGTCATTTCTTTTTCTCTATTAAATGGTTTTTAAAAATCATTTGTAGAGAGAGATATTAAGAGGTAGGTCTGAGGGGAAAGAGGGAGAGAAAAAGAAAGGCTAAGGTCTGAGTAGCCAGGAATGTGGACAAGTGTGGTACGTGAGATCTCTCTCCTGGGATCGTTAACATCTATGCTTCCTGACATCTCTGGCATGTCAACACTAACTTAACATTAGATGCCTTTGATAGCCACACCTAGATAGTGGGCAGGATCCCCCTTCAAACTTATTTCTATATTTATCTAAAAACATCGTCTCAAGAGGGAAAACCACATTTAAAGAAAAAAGATGGATGCAATGTAGTAGGCCTGCAAGGATGACTAATGTTTTCAAAGAGTTCTTGGTAGACTATGCTTCATTCCATTCCTAAGACGCTGCCAACAATGTGGCAGAGTCCCTTCGCTTGCAGAAACCTGAACCTTCAGACTAGCTATTCTTTACCTTTTTGTATAGAAAGTATCTTGACATTTCTTCTTTTTCATTTAGCCACCTGAGAAATGTATTTACCTGAGTGAAAATCAAACTTATTCCCCGAGAATCATGTCCCAAAAGATGGCATTCACTAATTCCAAAGAATAATGTTATTCTATAATTTTTCCTTTTGCCCATTTCCTAAGATATCTTTAGGAAACTGTATTTAGCAATAAAAGACACAAAAATTTCTGCTACCAAAGTGGGGTAATGTTTATAGGATTTATAGTATTAATTTTTAAGCATGATCTGGTTTATGTCTGAAAACTTTTAGCGTACAGTCAAATATAAAGAGACAAGTAAACTCTGATGCATCTTAACTTTCCTTCCCTCCCAACACACACATCTTCATCCCATTCAACTCATTTTTTTCAAAATTAAGTATTCCCACAGTTCATGTACGTACCTCAATAAGCTCATCTCTTTGCCGAAGGCCTTCTTTAAGTTCTTCCATCTTATGCTGCAGCACACTACACATATGTTTCTGCCTTTCTAACTCCTGTTATTAAACAAATAATATCATTTACACAGGTCATGGCACACAAGAAATTTGAACATATACAATACAACACAGAGGTTAAGAATGATCTCCAGAAACATGTCCAAACTCCTGATTCATAGTAACTTAGAAAAATTGTGTCTTCTATAGAAAGGTTAAGAAAATTTTAAAATTTCATCTTGTATAATTATTTATCTGGAAAACTTGAACTAATCAATGGCAAAATTATTAAAAACAAAAGATAATTTAGTCAAGTAATAGGTTATAAAATGAACACATACAATTCAATGACATTCATATACAAATAAAATTCAAAGAAGGAATAATAAATACAATATCAAAATAAAATCAACATTAAATAAAATACATACATGTAAACTTATAAAATATATCCAAAACCTATATGAGGAAAATTATATAAAACATTCCCAAAAGACAAAGAAGTAGGATTGAATAAATGGAAAGGCATACCGTCTTCTTGGATTAAAAGTCTCACAACATTATAAAAATGCCAGTTCTCCCTAATCTACACATTTAATGCAGTACAAAGAAAAATACCATCAGCTTTTTCTTTTCTCACCAGAGCAAGGCAAGTTGATTTGAAAGAAAAACACAAGAAAAAGTAGCCAGAAAAATACATACTGAAAAAGAAGAAAGCCGGCCCTACTAGGTATTAAAACATATTATAAAGTTTCTATAATTAAAACAACGTTGTTATGGTACATGAATATAGACCAAGGGAGCAGAATAGAAAATTCAGGAAAACACTTATTTACATATACAAATATATTTAAAAACCACAAAAATAAGAGCATCTCAAATCAATGAGAAGGAAAGACTTTTAAATTAGCAATGGTGGGATAACTGGATATTCATTTGGAAAAAGATAAAATTGGAACTATACCCCATACCACACACCAGGACAAATTCCAAATCAATCAGAGGTTTACATAAGGAAAGAAAGCCAGGGAGTGAATGGGGGAAGAGGGAAGGGAAGGGAGAACAAACTGTACAGGAATAAAAGAAAAGATAAGTAACCAAGGAAAGGGGCAATCTTTACTGAAAAAATGACTCAAAACTCCACAAGCAATGAGGTAAAGGTACAATAAATTAGACTATATAAAAATCAAAATTTTAGGCTGGGCATGGTGGCTCATGCCTGTAATCCCAGCACTCTGGGAAGCTGAAACAAGTGGATCCCTTGAGCCCAAGAATTCAAGACCAGCCTGGGCAACATGGCAAAACTCCATCTCTATAAAAAAAAATTCAAAAATTAGCCAGGGTTGGTGGTGTGTGCCTATAGTCTCAGGTATTCTAGAGGCTGAGGTGGGAGGACCACCTGAGCCTAGGGAGGTCAAGGTTATAGTGAGCCATGATGGTGCCATTGCACTCCAGCCTGATGACGGAGTGAGACTCTGTCTCCAAAAAATAAATACATAAATAAACAAAACCTTTGAATGGCAGAGAATCTCTAGGCTCATGCCTCTAATCCCGGCACTTTGGGAGGCCGAGGTGGGCAGATCACCTGAGGTCAGGAATTCGAGACCAGCCTCACCAACATGGAGAAACCCCGTCTCTACTAAAAATACAAAATTAGCTGGGCGTGGTGGTGCACGCCTGTAATCCCAGCTACTCAGGAGGCTGAGGCAGGAGAATCGCTTGAACCCAGGAGGCGGAGATTGCAGTGAGCCAAGATTGCGCCATTGTACTCCAGCCTGGGCAACAAGAGCAAAACTCCGTCTTAAAAAGAAAAAACTAGAAAGAAAAAAAGCACTAACTGCATAGAATAACAAGCTACGGAAATGGACAGTTTATAGAAAAAGAAATAGAAATAGCTCTGAATATGAAAAGATACGCATACTAAGAGAAATGGAAACAAACTATTTGTCTCACCAAAACACTAATAAAAGTTCAAAAACTTGACAACATATTCCAGGACAGAACTATGAGGAAAGAAACAGGCCCTCATACATTTTGGTGAGAATGCAAATGGTATAATGCTTACAAAGGAGACCACAACAGTATCTACAAAACTACGTACCTTTTGACCCAGCAATCTCACTCTTCATCATAGATATATTGGCAAAATACAAAAAGACCTATGCAGTATGTCATTTCTACAGGACTATTTTTAACAGCAAAACGTGACAAACTTGAATGTCTATTAATATAGGGAACTGTTGGAATAAAGCATGGTACATCCATACTGCAGAATAATTATGCAGTGGTGAAAAAGAATGAGCAAGATATCTCTATGTGACATTCATAAGGCGATAAAATCTAGATGCAGAACAGCATTTATATTAACTGTATGCTACCATTTTCTAAGGAGAGTGAGAAATACATATATTTGTACATATATTTTGAATGATTATATATATATATATCTTTTTAGATTAAAAATGGCTACCTAATTTATCTTCTTGGATTTAAAAAATGGAAAGATAAACCATTAAATTTTAAAATTCCTTAAAGGAAGGAGAAAATAGAGATAAAGAGACAGAGATAGAAGACTGACTTCTTCAAATATATTTTCTTTGTTAACTTGACTCAAGATCTATGTAACTATTCTAGATAGTTACGAAATTGTGAAACAAAATTAAATTTAGAAAGCAATTCCTAGCGGAAACAATTCAAGTGGCCACTGATATATGAATGGATAAACAAAATGTGGTATATATACAGTGGATTATTCAGCTTGAAAAAAGAAACTCTTGTCACATGCTACAAAATGGATGAGGCTTAGGACATTATGCTAAATGAAGTAAACCAGTCATGAAAAGATAAATTATTATATGATTCTACTTATGAGTTTGGTACATAGAGTAGCCAAATTCAGAGAGACAGAAAGTAGGATGGTAGTTGCCAAGGGCTGGTGGCAGGGAGAAATGGGGAATTGTTTAATGGGTATAGAGTTTTAGTTTTGAAAGATGAAAAATTTCTGGATATCTGATCTACAATAATGTGAATATGCTTCACACTACTGAACTCTACACTTTAAAACAGTTAAGATAATAAATTTATGGTGTTTTGTGATGACAATTAAAATTTTTTAAATAAAAATAATTTTAAAAGTAATTCCTAAATATTGAAAATAAAATGCAGTGAACCTAACTATACATCCAGTTTGTAGCACAGAAAGAAACTATTTCAAGTAACTTCTAAAAACAACAGTTCGGCTATACACTGACTAGTGGCAAAAATAACAGCCAAGCAAAACAAACAAAATAAAAATCTTTTAACTATTTTCAGTAATTAAATTGTTGGTGTTAATGTTGGTATTGCTATTCTAGGCAACTTGGGATAAAGCAAAGAGAACAGAACGTAACATAATTACTATCATCCCTAGAAACTTTGAGAACTAGGAATTGTAGTGTAGGGGAAACAAAAAAAGATACAGATGAAAGACAGAAGAGGTTAAATAAAAACCCTAGAGTCCTGCATATGAACTGGAACTATCAGCATGAACTCATAATATATTTTGTCGTTAAAAACAAATAAAAAACTTCACACACATATTTCCCAAATGTATCCACTGAAAAGACCCATAAACAGTCACCTACTTGGTGGCAATGAGCATCTCTAGCGCACTCATACTAAAACAGAACTAGGGCTCCTTGGACAAATGGCTGATTCCAGGTCTGTGGCAGAAAATGTACAAGATGAGACTGGAACATATTCTGCCAAAAAGCAAAGAAGCTATCCAAAACAATTAGACTCACCAGAAGTACTTGCGAATCAACCTCAAGAGGTTCACATTAGCCAAAGATGGGACAATTTTATCATCAAAAAGAATGAAAGTTGCAATGCAACTGAAGACATCAAATGCTTGAATTTATGACTTCATATTGATATGTCAAGAGAAAAGTAATTGGTCACTGTCAGAAGACAACCAATTCCTTTTTTTTGAAAACTCATAAAGGGAGAAAATATTTGCAAATAATATATCTGATAAAATTCTTATATCTAGAATATATAAACAACCTTACAAGTCAATAATAATAAGGCAAAATCCAACTTTAAAATGGACAAAGGATCTGAATAGACATTTTGCCAAGGAACATATACAAATAGCCAATAAGCCCATGAAAATATGTTCAAAATCATTAGTCACCAGGGAGATGCAAATCAAACCACACCTATTAGGATGGCTAGAATAAAAAGGACAGATAACAAGTGTTGGTGAGGATGTGGGGAAATCAAAACCTGCATACATTGCTGGTGTGAGAATAGAAAATGGTGCAGCCACTTCGGAAAACAGTCTGGCACTGTTCAAATGGTTAAACACAGATTTATCGTTATGAATCAGCAATTCCACTCCCAAGTATATACTTAAGAAAAAGGAAAGCATATGTCCAGACCATGAGCAGTGGCTCATGCCTGTAATTCCAACACTTTGGGAGGCAGAGGCAGGAAGATTGCTTGAGGCCAGGAGTTACCAGCCTGGGCAACATCTCTTAAAAGGCCCTATCTCTTAAAAGAAAAAAGAAAAAGAAAACTTATGTCCAAAAACAACCTGTACACAAATGTTTATGGCAGCATTATTCTTAACAGGAAAAAGTATAAACAACCCAAATGTCAATCAATGCACAAATGGATAAAGAAAATGTAGCATACCCAAAAAATGGAATATTAATAGGCTATAAAAAGGAATTAAGTACCGATACATGGTACAATATCATGCTAAGTGAAAGAAGCCAGTCACAAAAGACCATGTATTATATGATTCCTTTCATATGAGTCTAGAATAGGGAGCTCTATAGATAGAAAGTAGATTAGTGGTTACTTACAACTGAGGGGTTTGGGGGAAAGGAGGATGATACTAAAAAGTAACTGTGATGAAGGTTACACATATATGTGAATATACTAAAAACCACTGGATTGTACATTTTAAATGCATGATTTGTATGTTATTCGAATTATATCTCAATAAAGTTGCTTAAAAATAACATTAAATAGGCTGGGCACAGTGGCTCAGGCCTATAATCCTAGCACTTTGGGAGGCCAAGGTGGGTGGATCACCTGAGGTCAGGAGTTCGGGACTAGCCTGACCAACATAGTGAATCCCCATCTCTACTAAAAATACAAAATTAGCCAGGCGTGCTAGTCCATGCCTGTAATCCTAGCTACGCAGAAGGCTGAGGCAGGATAATCGCTTGAACCCAGGGAGGCGGAGGTTGCAGTGAGCTGAGATTGCGCCATTACACTCCAGCCTGGGCAACAAGAGCGAAACTCTGTCTAAAAAAATAAAATAAAATAAATAAATAACAAAACAAAACAAAACAAAATAATAATAATAAAATAAAATATAAAATAAAATAAAATAAAATAAAAAATAAAATAAAATAAAATAAAATAAATTGGTAATGACAAAATCAGAACATCCCATTTTGCAGTCCCTAGTCAACTGAAGGATCTAAGCATGTATCTACAGCATTAACAGCCAGCCACACATCTGGGCCTCCTGAAGGAAGACAACTGCACCATCTATGAAGCAGGTTTCCCAAAAAAACTGAAGTTATATTTGATTAAGCCTCTATGCCTAACTACCTACTTACAGAGAATACAGAGGAAAGGGGAACATGGTAAAGACACTAAGGGGATGAAAATGGAAAAACCTGTAAGACTGGGAAATATTAAGCAACCCAGTTTCTTAATATTTTATATTTTCAACATATTTATTATAAGGAGAAAAAACATGAAAGAGGACCTATACATGAAAAGAGACTTAAAAGATTTATCAGCTAATTCCAAGGTGTGAAACGTACCTGGATCCTGATTTTTTTAAGTGTAAAAAAGAAAAATCATTTATGACATTTTGAAACTACTGAAATTTTAACATTGATTGGATATGTAATATGAATTATTGTTAATTTTACAGGTGTGAAATGGTCTTTTAATTATGCTTTAAAAGAGAAACAATGGGCCGGGCGCAGTGGCTCATGCCTGTAATCCCAACACTTTGGGAGGTCAAAGAAGGAGGATTGGGCAATGTAGCAAGGCCCCATCTCCACAAAAAGATTTTTAAAAAACAGCCAGGCATGGTGGCATGTGCTTACAGTTCTAGCTACTCAGGATTACTTGAGCACACGAGATCAAAGTTACAGTGGGCTACGATCGTGCCACTGCACTCCAGCCTGGGGAGCAGAGCGAGACCCTGTCTGTAAAAATAATAAAATTAAATTAAATTAAAATATAAAACAAAATAGTTATTGTAATTCCAGGAGGAGACACTAAAGACATTTTGAAAAATTTTATTAATACTGTATAATTATTATTGAACGGTCCTTCTCTACTCTCACTACCTGCTTCTGTAATGAAATACACCAGAGTGCCTGACCTCTTTGTGTATCTCTGAATATAAACATTCTACTGTATAAAGCAATAGTTGTTTAGAACGAGAGAGCTCGGGATAAAGACATGTTAGAGAGAGATACTGTCACAAAGTCTTCTGCATCACACTACATGAAGCAAATTTCCAGGGTATTAAAAAAAAACTTAATACATTTTAGGTTTGAAAAGTACAACAAGGCCCGATACGGTGGCTCACAACTGTAATCCCAGAACTGTGGGAAGCTAAGGTGGGTGGATTGCTTGAGCCCAGGAGTTCGAGACCAGCCTGGGCAACATGGTGAAACCCTGTTTCTATAAAAAAATTTTTTTTTAAATTAGCCAGGCGTGGTGGTACATGCCTGTAGTCCCAGCTACTCAGGAGGCTGAGGTGGGAGGATCACTTGAGCCTGGAGACAGAGGCTGCAGTGAGCTATACTTGTGCCACTCCACTCCAGCCTGGGCTACAGAGTGAGACCTTGTCTCCAAAAGAAAAAAAGGACAAGATTAAGAAAAAAACTCTATGCATACTAAAATAACTCTATTGCCTTCTAAAATGATGGAGGGAAAAACTAAGTTGGTTAAAATAGCTAATTATAAGGGTTTTCTTCATTTTTAAAAATGCTGAAGGATATTTGAGATGATGGAAAGATAATTCATTTTAGTAGTGACCATTAAATACTTAGCATGAGATTTTTACTCTAGTCTGCTACAAACAAAGAGGCAAAAATAGATAAGAAAAAATATGTGGGACAGCAAAAAAAGGAGTCCAGAGGCTCTAGGAAAAGCGTGATGGCTCAAAATCTCCAAAAATGGCCTATTGGATATACAAGAAGAATCAAAGATATACCTATTTAACATATATAATGCTCTTCAGTGGGCCACTGTCAGTCCAATATGAAAACAACTAGAAGCCTCTTTTTCACCATCTAAATACCAGTCCTAAATAAACAATTTTAGAGCAGTTTTAGATTCACAGTAAAATTATGTTTAAAGTACAGAGAGTTTTCATATACTCCCTGTCCCCACACATGCACAGTCTACCCTATTATAAACAACCCACACTAGAGTGGTACATTTTGTCCTATCACTGAACCAACATTGACAAATCACTATCATCCAAAGTCCAGAGTTTACATTAGGGTTCACTCTTGGTATTGTACATTCTATACTTTTGGACAAATGTATCATAACAACATGTATCCACCATTATGATACAGAATAGTATCACTGCCCTAAAAATCCTCTGTGCTCTGGTCTATTCATCCCTCTCCTCCAAACGCCTGGCACACTTCCTAACACTTTTTGAATGTGACCAAAACAGGCTGGAATGGGCATTTCTAGTCCTCAAGGAAAGAAATTCCTATAAAGACTACAGTAATAATGCTGGCCTCTTCGAGGTTATATAAACAGCTTCTCTCCCTTTATTATGCACAAATTCAGATTGTTGTTTCTAACAATTTATCAACATGCATTTCCTAAATTATTTTCTGAATGTTTTATATTGGCAATGTAGTAGCAATCCATTTCTGGCAATAATACCCATTTGACCTCTGCTTGAACTGACATCAACCCTTCAAAAAGTCTAAAACATATGCTTTTAAAAGAACCCAATTTGTTTTCTGCAGTTATCAAAGAGCAAATCTGGGCCTTGGACAATGCATTTTATTCTCCATCTGTACATTATAACATTACAGCTTATTAACCTCTAAAGAAAATATCTTTCAATTTCTGACCCACATCTCCCAAGTTGCTGATTTAAAATAACTGATTAAAGACTTCTATCCAATTACTTAGAAAATGGATTCTCTTGAACCGTTCAGAAGTTCTTAGAAAAAAAAATGAATCATCTTACTGACAGTCTTTGCAGCTTTGCGGGAGCTCCAGTCACTTGTAACCGGAAGAAATAAGTAACACACTGTAATTACAGTCCCAATTAAGAGACAGAAAATGAAGATAAAACTTGAGTTGTATTCTATTTTCAGAAACTTAACAGAAGACATAAGCTTTTCCTTAAGAAAATATTTTTTTTAAATAAAAAAATTACTTCAGGGCCTGATATCTCATGGTGTTCTGTCAATTTCCTTGGGCCATTCAGTTTTGACTGAAACATCATTCCTAAGTAAGTATGCTGCAATCTTCCATCACTTTATATATCACTTCCATCACTTTATACAAGATAAGCATTACCTTTGATTTTTCTTCATTTTCTCTATAAAATTCTGCCATCTGTTCCTCCTGCTCTTCAATAACATCCTTGAGTGTGTCTACTTGGTAGATCAAATTGTTCTTCTCATTGTCTAACTGTGCATTGGAAACCATGGCTTTCTTGTATTTTTCTTCCACTTCAGACAAAGATTCCTAAATGAGAGTTGAAGTCATCAGTCTGATATCTAAAATATGTTAATTGAATATATGCAATATAACAGGAAATTATAGCACTGCCACAAACACATAAAGATGCATTTTCATAAAATACAAGCGGTTTGGGGAACTCCTTGTTTAGTTACATGCACGTGAAACAGGAAGACAATAATAAGCCAATAATGCCTTTATAAGAACAATATGTGCTGTTCCCCAAGAAAACAAAATTAAGCAGCAATATAGCCTTTGAAAGAAGAAAAGGAGTGCAAACAACGTATATCTGTAAGAGTCACAAAATGAAAAATCGTCAATATTTTCAGAAATTTTACTCTTGTAATTTTAACAACAGACTGGTGTTCAGAATGCAGTGATACCACAAAATACAGCCTCTCTTTACATAAGTGAACTTCATACTCATTTGAATTTTGCCACTTTCTAGACAGTTGTTTTTAGTACTTTCCTGTTCTGCATAAAAACGCTAATGTAAAGGTAAATATTTTTTTCTAGCAATTATCCAAATTTCAGTCATGTTTAAGCAATATAAAAATTAATATTAAAAAAAAGGGCTTGGCCAGGCACAGTGGCTCATCTCTGTAATCCCAGCACTTTGGGAGGTCAAGGTGGGTAGACTGCTTGAGCCCAGGAGCTCAAGACAAGCCTGGGCCACATGACAAAACCCTGTCTCAACAAAAAAAAAAATACAAAAATTAGCCAGACAGGGTGGTGCACACCTGTAGCCCCAGCTACTTGGGATGCTAGGTGGGAAGACTGATTGAGCCCAGGAGTTCAGGGCTGCAGTAAGCAGAGATCGTGCCACTGCACTCCAGCCTGGGTGACAGAGTGAGACCCTATCTCTATCAATCAATCAATAAAATAAAACAAAATAAAATAAAGAGTTTGATCTAATGCCACAGTTTTGATGTAAAAAAAAAGAAAAGGTACCACAAAATGCCTGAAATGTTACATATCTCAAAATTTTCTGCCTAAAATAGCTCACATTTTTTGTGTGTGTAACTGTATCTACTTTGGTAATTACTACTGCCTAGTGACTTTTTTTAAAGCTAAAAAAAAAAATGTTTCACACAGGAAAAGTAATCATTTATGGAAATAAATTTTAAAACTACTAGTGCAAATGTTTATCAATGAAATGGAACTAAGAGCCCAGAACTTACATTTACAATCAGTTAATCTGGACAAAGGGATCCATGTAACTCAATGGGAAAAGAATGAATGGTATTGGGACAAGTGGATACCCACAAACAAAAGAATGAAGTTGGACTCCTACCTCACACCATACACAAAAATCAACTCACCAAGAGCCATAGATCTAAATGTAAGAGCTAAAACAATAAAACGCTTCAAAGAAAATATGGATAAATCTTCATGACCTTGGGATAGGCAGTGGTTTTTTAGATATACCAAAAGCACTATAAACTAGCCGGGCGTGGTACCTCATGCCTGTAATCCCGGTACTTTGGGAGGCTGAGGCAGGCAGATCACTTGAGGTCAGGAGTTCAAGACCAGCTTGACCAACATGGTGAAACCCTATCTCTACTAAAAATACAAAAATTAGCCGGGCATTGTGGTGGGTGCCTGTAATCTCAGCTACTCGGGAGGTTGAGGCAGGAGAATCACTTGAACCCAGGAGGTAGAGGTTGCAGTGAGCCAAGATCGTGCCACTGCACCCCAGCCTGGGTAACAGAGTGAGACCCTGTCTCAAAAACAAACAAACAAACAAAAAGCATTATAAACCAAAAAGAGACTTCACCCAAATATAAAACTTTTTTTCTTTTTTTTTTTGAGATGGAGTCTCACACTGTTGCCCTGGCTGGAGTGCAATCGCACGATCTCGGCTCACTGCAACCTCCACCTCCTGGGTTTACACAATTCTCCTGCCTCAGCCTCCTGCATAGCTGGAATTACAGGCGCACACCACCACACCTGGCTAATTTTTTGTATTTTTTAGTAGAGATGGGTTTCACTATGTTGGCTAGACTGGTCTCAAACTCCTGAACTCATGATCTGCCCACCTCAGCCTCCCAAAATGCTGGTATTACAGGTGTGAGCTACCACGCCTGGCGCAAATGTAAAACTTTTATGCTGCAAATGATATGATCAAGAAAGTAAAAAGATAACCCACAGAATGCGAGAAAATATTTATAAATCTTATGTCTGATAAGGGACTTACATGCAGAATAATATATAAATAACTCTTAAAACTCAACAATAAAAGACACACAAATCAATTTAAAAATGGGCAAGGACCTGGATATTTCTCCAAAGAGGATATGCAAATGGCAAATAAGCACAGGAAAACATGCTCAACATCATTAGTGATTAGGAAAATGCACATGAAAACCAAAATAAGATACCACTTCACATTCACTAGGATGGCTATAATCTATAATCAAAAACACAGAAGCCAAGTGTTAGTAAGGATGTGGAGAAACTAGATCTCCCATACATTGCTGGTAGGAACATAAAATGGTGCAGCTACTTTGGAAAACAGTTTGACAATTCCTCAAAATGTTAAATATAGTGTTACCATAAGACCCACCAATTCTATTCCTAGCAATCTACCAAAGAGAATTGAAAAGATATGTCTACACAAACACTTGTACACAAATGTTCACAGCAGCATTATTCATAATAGCCAGAAAAGTATGAACAACCCAAATGCCTATTAACTGACAAATGGATTAACAAAATGCAGCAAATCCATACAGTGGAATACTATCTAGCCATTAAAAAAAGACTGACAGATAATACGACATGGGTGAATATTGAATGTATTATGCTAAATGAAAGCCAATCACAAAAGACTACATATTGTATGATTCCATTTGTAATAAATCTCCAGAATAGGCGAATCTACAGAGACAGAAAGTTAGTGATTGGGGCTTCTTTTCTGGGTGATGAAAATGTTCTAAAGATGGGTTGTGGTGCTAGTTGCACAACTCTGTGAGTATGCTAAAAACTACTGAATTATATATTTTAAATGGGTAAATTTTTATGGAATGTGAATTACATCTAAATAAAAACACAAACATACACACTTTTTTTTTTTTTTTTTTTTTTTTTTTGGAGACAGGGTCTCACTCTGTCACCCAGGCTGGACTACTGTGGCACAATCTCAGCTATGCAGCTTCAACCTCCCCAGACTCAGGTGATTCTCCCATGTCAGCCTCCCAAGTAACTGGGACCACAGGCATGTGCTACCACACCTGGCTAATTTTTTGTAGAGACAAGGTTTCACCATGTTGCCCGGGTTGATCTCAAACTCCTGGGCTCAAGTGATCCACCCGCTTTGGCCTCTAAAACTGGATTTTAGGTATAAGTCACCGTGTCCGGCCACACACACTTTTAATAATGCTTCATAAACCAGAATTAAGTTGTCAGGTAAGATTTAAACTATGATTAGAAACAAATTTAACCAAAACAAAGAATATAAGCAAAGTCAATTATACAGTGCTCTAAATATATCTAAATGTATCTTACTATAATGCAGACTTTAAAATAATTCTCATCCATCTGAGAGGCTAATAGCAGAAAAAATATCAATATCAATAAAGCAAAAGTCTTCCTTGACAATGCTCCCTCCAGAGGCACAAGCGCTATTGGTTTGGTAGATTATCTTTCAGGCCATTTCCTATTTGTTTACAGTATAAAATATATACCCTTGACTTCATATATATTTTTAATACAAATTATATACTCTACATTTTGTTCTATAGTTTGCCTTTTTTCAATACATCTTGGAAAGTTTTCAGTCACTAGATATAGATTTACTATTGTTATTTATTGCTGTAACTCTGTACTTAAATTTAATAAGGTATTCATTTTAATAGTTTTTAAAATGGGTTAATGGGTTTAGTTGTTTGACTTACAAAATCATTAATCTTTTAAGAAATAGATCAGTTAAATTTTACAATTAATATTTTACTGCATTTTCTGGGTAACAGTGTACACTATATACTAGTACAGCATGGGCAAATGCTGTATTAGTAATAATAAACTTTCCCGATAAAAGGGTGGAGGGGAGAGTGGTAGAGAACATCCCAAAGGCAAACATAGTTAAGAGTAATGTCACAAGCAATGAGCCAACATCCTTTTTCAATATGATGCATCATCCCACCATGCTTGGTCACCAATCAGACAATCTTTTCTTTATTTTTATGGGTTTTTTTTCCACTTCAAGTGTCAAGGATAAATGTAATCTGAAGTCAAGTTCAATTATACTCTGGCATGAATTAGGAAAAGGGATCTCATCTGTTCAAATCTCAAATCTAATCTGTTCCTTTGTATTCGTCAAAGAATGCAATAAATGGTAGATCTAACATGAAAGGAAAAAAAGTTTTAAATAAAATAAAATGACAGTAAGAATGCCCCTGAATCACACGATTGCTTTCCTGATACACTGTTAAACATGTGACTTTAATATAAGCATATTTATTTAATGTACCGATTTGTTTGATCCAAGATATTTCCAAAAATCGTATCTCTAAAACCTTAAAAGAGAGATTAAATCCTGAAGATTAAAGGAGTAAGATTAAATGAGAACATCAACTAATTCTGTAATTCTTCTGATATTTACCGACAAACTCATGCTGCCCTATCAGCAACTTGCAGGCTTCCCTCATGGGCACTTCCCATTGGACTTCTCACCTTTTTGGGTCCTCAGTCTTACTCTGTTTCTCATGAACCATATCACTTGCATGAAGAGTTTGGCTGATAGTGAGGCTACTCCAAATCATGCCAGGGAAGATGACAAAATCCTTGCCCATGAAGTCCATGCTTTGTCCTTTGGATATATCCTGAGTCATCTTTCTAAATGTCTTGCTTTTTGTTTTTTTAGAGGTGTAGTGGGTATTTTGCTTTTTTGTTTTTTGTTTGTTTTGAGACAGAGTCTCGCTCTGTTGCCCAGGCTGGAGTGAAATGGCACCATCTCAGCTCACTGCAACCTCCACCTCCCAGGTTCAAGCAATTCTCCTGCCTCAGCCTCCCAAGTAGCTTGGATTACAGGCGCCTGCCACCATGCCTGGTGAATTTTTTGTATTTTTAGTACAGACAGGGTTTCGTCATGTTGGCCAGGCTGGTCTCAAACTCCTGACCTCAGGTGATCCGCCTGCCTCGGCCTCCCAAAGTGCTGGGATTACAGGCGTGAGCCATCGTGCCTGGCCTGTAGTGTGTATTCTGATTTCAAATCAGGACATACATGTGTTTAAATAAACTTCTGGTTTCTTCATAACACGAGGCTTGAACTTCAGAATGAAATGTGAGGAAAGAAGAGCATGATAACCAATGCTATTTACAACCATAACTGTCTGCCTCACACATTTACATTAAAAAATGTTAGTCATCCTTTCTGGGAAAAGATAAAGACCATTTACATTTACCTCCAAATTCTTTAAGGCACTAGATCTGTGTCATCATTTTTGACCTATAGGTTAAAAAAAATCCAAGCCAAAAGAAAATATAGGCCTCATGTCTTCATGTTCCTTCCTCCAGGGGGGGATATTTATAATAATGGTGTCTCAGTTGCTACTTCCTCCCACATTTAATACTGACTGAGTTTGGTAACAGAAATATGCAACACTTTTTCATTTAGCGTGGAAAAATTTTGAGGTCCAATTCTCAATAAAAATATTCTTAGTATTTTTTTAGGTGTTTGACCAATTTAATTTTGTATGACTAAGACACAAGGGATGTGCATGTACTTTACAAGGTTTTAAAATTGTAAAAGAGGCTGGGTGAGGTAGCTCATGCCTGTAATCCCAGCACTTTGGGAGGCCAAGGCAGGAGGACGGCTTGAGCCCAGGAGTTCGAGACCAGCCTGGGCAACACAGTGAGACCCTGTCTCTATAAGAAAAAATAAAAAAGAGAAAAAAAACTGTAAATGATATCTTCTGCTGAATACTTAAAAACTCTACTACACATTTAAACATAAGCAGAGATTGAAAGTTCACCATTCCTATGCACTGCAGGTTAAGCACATGCTTGAAAGACAAACACTGTTAGTAAAGCTATGTGCAGTTGGTTAACAGAACTTGCAAAGCCACCACTGCCAACACTTCTGCATACAGAGCATGCTTGGGCTGCAGAATGGGCCCTGATACCTTTAGTTCTTTAAGCCCCTGCATGTATCTCCCTTCTACATCCTGTATCTGGTCCTTAAGGTCATAGATATCCTGCAGGACATAGGAATGAACCATTGCATAAAATCATGCACAAACATATCTTAAATCACAAAGGATTCAGAAGAAATGTGACTCACTTTTGTATATTCCAGACTAAAAGCAGAGAAATCAAAGTACAAAAACATAACTCCCACTCCCAACCACTGAAAAGGGCAAATAGGTCAGGGGATAGTGGGACTGGGGGAAGGTCTAGAGTAATCAATCTAATGTTAAATATTTTCTTGGCATTAAATTCTGTTAACAGCGTAGCAAACGGGGACAGGGCTATACATGGAGGAAAAAGCTATATAAATTATAATATTTAAAATCATACAACTTTTAATATTCTATAAATCACTTAAAATTTTAGCATAATGCTTCACCTAGAACTAGTAAAATATACAGTAAATGAGACAGTAAATAACATTTAAAATCATACAACTTAATATTTTATAAATCACTTAAAATTTTTAACATAATGCTTCACCTAGAACTAGTAAAATATACAGTAAATTAATAAGAAGGAGCCAATTTTAATGAATCATGCAAAAGTTTTTAAAAAATATAATAAATGAATATGAACACAGTTTTCTTTCAATGACTTGGTTACTGGCCACAATTAACTTGAGAGAAAGGGAGTAAAGGAAAGGAAGTTAAACATTTTGAACAGAATGTCAAATGAGATATTCTATCCTGAGGATACCATTTAAATGATGAGAAAAGCACTTGCTCCAAATGTTACCATAATTCTTATAAGAAAAGTGAAACTGGTTAAATTTTAAATGGAAAATATTGTTTCCCTGTGCCTGACCTTGTTATATAAGGTCTATTCTGAGTGCTCGATTTATGTCTGAAATAACTGTACAGGGCCCTAAATACAATTCTGCAATTACAAGCAGGATCAATTATTAAAAGCTGATTATACACATTTTTGGTATTATACTTTCCCTGCCTCCTTCATTGCCTCTCCAATAGGTTTGACTGTCTTTTACTCATTGATTCATTCAATAGACATTTACGAAGGACCTATTAGGAGGCAGATGCTAGGATACAAAAATAACACTTCCTTCAAGAAGGTCATTCTCTCAAGGAAGAAAAAACAAGTTGTTGACAAAAGCAAGCTAAGTCTAAGGCTGGAAGGCCTTGTCCTCATATCCTTTTGTCCCATTAGAATGCAGCAGCTAATGGCAAGAGTTCATCTTATTCAACTTTCCACCTGGCACTTATGTCTGGTACACAGTAAGAGCTGTTAAGAGTTCAATTAATACTGACACCTTCAAACCAATGGCCATGCTGGCCTAGGTGCTCTCCTTCTCTGCCACTGTTGCAAGTCTCTCCATCCTCCCCTAACCCCCTAACCCACTTTCATAAGTCAGACTCTTTTTCCAACCCTACCGACAATTTTTTTTTTCTTTCTTTTTTTTTTTTTGAGATGGAGTCTCGCACTGTCGCCCAGGCTGGAGTGCAATGGCGCGATCTCGGCTCACTGCAACCTCCACCTTCTGGGTTCAAGCGATTCTCCTGCCTCAGCCTCCCAAGTAGCTGTGATTACAGGTGCCTACAACCACGCCCAGCTAATTTTTTGTATTTTTAGTACAGACAAGGTTTCACTATGTTGACCAGGCTGGTCTCAAACTCCTGACCTCGTGATACGTCTGCCTCGGCCTCCCAAAGTCCTGGGATTACAGGGGTGACAAATTTTTTTTTAAAGGCTAGTCAAGTGAAGCAATGAAGGTGGAGAAGGAACAAATAAATCTGTAACTGCTTGTGATCAATTACTTGTAAACACTACTGCACTCAGATGAGCCCCTACCTACAATCTCAGTCACCACCTGTCCTCTACCTCCCCACCAGTGAAGAGGGGACCTCCAGTCCAGGCAAGCTCATCCATCTGAGTCCTGGACTCTCCTCTCACCCACTCAGGCACTTTGATCTGTCAGTTACCCCTCTCCTTCCTCAACCTTCATCTTCTCTCTACTGGCTCAACCCAACCAAAGAAAATAATAATCGATCTCACCTTCAAAAGAAAGCTAAAAACCTTTTCTTAAATTTTTCTCTCCCTACCTATTGCCCAACCAATTCCCAGTCTCTCGTATTCACTCCAGAGCAAGTTTATCACATTTTCTCCCCTTGCAGTTTTGACTTGCTCACCTCATCCTCATTGTTGAACCACTGCTCTTCTGGCCTGCAATGCTTCCTCTGACTGTTATCAAATTATTTTTTAAGAATGCAAAGCAGATAGTGTTGCTCTCCTAGATAGATCCCATAATTGTCAGGGTAAAACTGAATTCGTTTCAGGCTAGCATACAAGATGCTTTGTGATTTGGCCCCCCACTACTTTTCCAGCCTTCTCTCTTACATGCTACTATTCTTCACTTCTCATCCTACCCTCTGGCAACTCTGCTATACAGGTAGCTTTCTGGGTTCTCTGAATGCATCTCCTTGAGAAAGCCTTTCCCCTTCAATTTCTTTGCTTGGTTAATTTTTATTTTTCCTTTAAACCTTAGCTCAGAGTTCGTCTTTTCTGAAAAGCTTTTTGTTATCTCTTCTCCTGGTCCAATTTAGATCATGCTTTTTTGAACTACCTTAACAGCCCCATTCTTGCTACTACCATTGTATAACACCACCTGGTTTTATTGGTTTGTATCAGTTTGTCTTCCCTATGAAACAGGGAAATCCTGAAGGCCAGAATGTATTTTGCCTCTTAAATCTCCAAGGCCAAGTGCTCAATAAATCTTGAGTGAACGAATGTATATAATTTCTCTTACTACCCCTTACTTCACAAATAGCAAGTTCAGCAAATAAAATATATATTTTTTAAAGTACTCTTTTTCTAAGTAAAGGGGTTAATAAAGATAGAGACTTAATTAATGAGTCAAATAAGCTTTTCATTATCTCAGGTATTTCTGTTACCCAAATATTATTACACTTCTATTACTATGAAAAACTGAGAGATAACTATGTTCAAGCAGCTGAATACCATCAAGGCTCAAAAAACTAATAATTCCCACAATCTAGTTCTTTGTACACCCACATATTTTCCATTTAAAACATGGCCAGTTGTTTCTGAGAGAATTAATTTTACATACATTACAAAGTGGTCTTTTCTGGCATCTGTAAATTAGCAGAAATTCCAACACCATCAAATTTTCAGGAAAGAGGACAGAAAAAAGAATTAACTCATCTCCTTCCTTTCAAGCACTGAAACACCTGAGTCACACTTTTGTACTGTACTTATTTTTTAATAAAGAAATCATATTCCGTCTTTCTACTAAGTCACATTAAAGGTTAAAAGTTCCAGTATATCACCAAGAAGTCAAGTTTTCTTTTAAAAAGAAAACCAAAAACTTCAGTTTACCCGCAATTCACTTAATGAGGTGTCTGGATCTATTAAGCTGCTGGTGTCCCCACTTCCTCGTCTGGATGAGTTTCCACTTAGAGGGGTTGTTGCTGAGGCAGAATTTCGAGATGAAGGCTAGAAAGAGAAATATGACCCTTCTAAGTCTCATTTCTTTAAAAATATGTTTATAGTGGAAACTAAAAACAGGGCAGAGTAGTTGGGGGAAGATGTGGGCTTCAGATGAAGAAATTACCATGTGTAATCAATGGTCAATTTAGATTGGCTTTGCAGGTATCCAGGTATCCAGAGAAGGGCCCAAGCATACTAAGCAAAATTTCATGAACACAAATACCTCATCAAAATCTGTAATTCATCATAACTACAAAGAAAATAGTTTTTATGAGGATTATTTTCTAAGTTTATCTTTGCTATCCTGTAAACAATACTGAAGTGAGCACATCAGATTAACTTAAAGCAGTTTTAGCATTTTATAACTGATATGCTAAACAGCACTTCCCCTTTTTAATTTCTGAACTGCTTATCAATCTCAATACTGTGTTGAGTTGATAAAGATGAAGATACTATTTGTAGCAGAGAGCAGCAACACTGGATATCACTATGAATGTAGACTGTTCTTCCCAAAATTCATTTAAACGTGAGATTATGCTATCGATTAATAAACTGCATGAATCTGTGCTGTCCAATATACTTGCGATTAGCCACATGCAGCTACTAATACTTGAAATGTGGTTAGTCCAAATTGAGAGTTGCGTATAGGATACATCCCAGATTCTGAAGGCATAGTGTAGAAAAACGAATGAAATATATCTCATTAACAATTTTATATTTATTATTTTTATTTATTTATTTATTTATTTTGAGGTGAAGTCTCGCTCTGTTGCCCAGGCTGGAGTGCAGTGGCACGATCTCAGCTCACTGCAACCTCTACCTCCCAGATTCACGCAATTCTCCTGCCTTAGCCTCCCAGACTGAGGAGTAGCTGGGACAACAGGCATGCAAAACCATGACTGGCCAAGTGATACACCCACCTTGGCCTCCCAAAGTGTTGGGATTACAGGCATGAGCTACCTAGTCTGGTCTAGTAATTTTATATTGATTATATGTTGAAATAGTTTAGATATCTGGATTAAATAAAATATATTACCTAAATTAATTTTACCTGCTTTTTACTTTTTAAATGTGGCTACCAGAAAATTTAAACTTACATATAAGTTCGCACTTGGGGCTTGCATTACATTTCTACTGGACAGAGCTAATTTTTCTTGGGTATAGCATAAAATTAATCTTGATAAATCATCTCCCTGACTTTCTAAAAATACTTTCAGAAGAGACTTTAACACAAAGCAAATTCTAGAAAGGAGCTATTTTACTTCAAGAAACAATTTATATATAAAAGGAAAAAACATCTCAGAGTCTGCCACCACCATTCCTAAAGAAACTTCATTTTCAGTGTTTACTGGCTTCTTAGGATCAATTTCTAGAGGAATGAAAATCAAAAGAGCAGCCAAAAGCTAAAGAGGTGACATTCAAGGAAATAAAATGCAGTGCCTTTTCTCTTCCCAGGGCCTCACATGATTTAACTTCGAAGGAACTTTGAAGGGTCAAGGACAGGAAATAGATAAAGGGAGGAAAAGCGGCTACATCAGACCAATTGTTGTAAAATAAATAATGAACAAGTTACAGATAGCAAGTTTAATTGACCTTGAGAATTTCCCTTAGGAATTTACATACTCACTCTTGTATAATTTTCAGCATACTGTTTGTCAGATTTTTCATCCAACTAGAAAAGAACAAAGATAAAAATCAGGAAAGATGCTTAGCAAGTTGATTTTTTTTAGGAGGAAAAAAGTGATCTTGAGTTTTCCAAGTTCAATGATGTTTGAAGCCTAAAAATAAACATATTAAAAATGAAATAAAAATTCCAGCTTAACATAAGACAAAATGTCGGCAACTTTAATTTTTATCCTAAGGAAGACACTGAGTAAGCAATCTATGTTTACTCAAAAGTTTAGAACTTTTGGGTAAATTTTCTGTTTACGGTATTTAAAACACATTAAAGAAGGCTACATATAAAAAGTTTTAGCACTGCAAATGTTAATACAAAAAAACCTTGTACATATCAAAAAGAAAAGTCTGATAAAACCAAAAGTGATAAACCTTTATTTCTAAGCATTATTAGGACACAGGACACATAGATAAAGACTAGTACACTCAGTCAAGAAAGTTCAGATTGGATTAAAGCATGTTAAATATGTCACCAAAATATTTTTCCCCACATCAAGGATTTTTTGTTTTATCAGTAATACATGCACATGTGACCAAAAAAAATCAAACAGCACAAAAGGGTATGAGTAGGGCTCTCTCCCTACCATGCCATACCCTGACCACCAGTCTCTAATAGCAACCAACCACAAAGTCTTTAAAAAATTCTAGTAAGTGTCCCATACGTGTTCTACACCTTCTTTTTCCCCTTACCAAGTCTCAGAGATTTGAGAAAGTACTTCATCTTTCTTCATAGCATTTATCACTCCCTGACACTATGGTATTTATCCATTTATTTATTGTCTGCTGTCTTTCTAAAATGTAAGCTCTCTATCAGTATGTTCTTTTCTGCACTCCTAATATCCAGAATAGTGTCTGGCATACAGAAGGGCTCAAAATTTGTTGGATGAATGAATAAATTGTACCCCATCTATACTAATAGACTTCCCTCATTTATTTTAAATAGCTTCATAGTAGCCTGTTATCTCAACTTGCCATAATTAAGTTAACCTATCTTCTGCTGTAGGCCTTAAGGTTGTTTCAGACACTGTTTCAAGAAGGGAAGTACCTTAAAAGTCTAGTCCAAACCCTGAGTTTTACAGCTAAGGAAAAAGAAATTGAGAGGTGAAAGATTTTGCTGACGGTTGCAGAGCTGAATCCAACCCTTAGTTTTGTAAATTTTCAATTCAGTGTTCATATTGTTTACCTGAATATATATGCTATTCCAATTATCACCAGGAGAAAAAAGGCACATAGGGATGTAACTAAATGAAAATAACTCCAACTCCGACACAAACCTTCTAGGCCCAATCTAGAGAAGAGATCTGAAAACATTTCTCAGTTAATTATTAAAACATGAAACATCATTTCTGGCTCTACTCAGATCACTTCACCCTAACTTCCACATATTTGAAAGTTTTTGGTGTTCTTTTTATTACCCACACTTATGTTTATAAATATTCTTTATTATGATGATAGTAATACATCAGTAATATAAACACTATTTTTAGACATTTAACTCTTTGTTACTTCATGCTGTAAAAACTCTGAAAAACTAATTTTAGTTCATTTTGATTTTTAAAACAACATATAAATGTTTCAAAGCAGGTAGTGACAGCGATTGAAATGGTTTTTTGTTTTTTTTTTAAAATTTTTTCTTTTTTTTTTTTGAGACAGAGTCTCACTCTGTCACCCAGGCTGGAGTACAATGGTGCGATCTTGGCTCACTGCAACCTCTGCCTCCCAGGTTCAAGCTACTCTCCTTGCCTCAGCCTCCCAAGTAACTGGGATTACAGGCACCCATCATCATGCCCGGCTAATTTTTTTTGTATTTTTAGAAGAGATGGGGTTTCACCACGTTGGCCAGGCTGGTCTCAAAATCCTGACCTCAAGTGATCCGCCTGCCTCAGCCTCCCAAAGTGCTGGGATTATATGTATGAGCCACCATGCCTGTCCTAAAATTTGTTTTTAAATACTATATTGGCAATTATTGCCATAAAAAGGAATAATCCTTTTACACATCTATACTGCATTGCCCAATATTTAATGTATTATTCTTCAAGATGAAAGAAATATTATATTTGAATAAACTGCCTTATTTTCCTGAGTATTTTCCAACTCTTTTCTGCTAATGTGTTAAAGAGAAAAGCACGTAGCATTCAAAGTTAAAAGTCTTCTAAGCTTATTTGAAATCCTTCCTCAAACCCACTTCTCACAAAACTGACCTCCAAACTCACCCAGTTTTTAACAGACTGTCCCTGGAATAATCTTACATTTCAGAGGTTGCATCACTGAACTAATCCATCACAATGTTGACTCTATTGCTTTCACTGTCTTCTAAGAGATCCCAACTGTCGCAACCCAAACTGATCACGCACCAAACCTCAGAGACTGTCAAGCCAGCAAAAATCACCCAAAGCAACCATGTCACAGTTCTCTTATTTTGGCTATACTAACTTGGCCAGTTCTCACTTCTGAGACTTGTACTATATTGCATGCCGTCTTCCATTTAGACAAAAACCTAGTTGAAACTTGGTATTCTAAAAGCCCAATAGGATCCAACAGCCAAGAGTTCTACGTGGCTGCAATGCAATAACAAGCTAATGTTCATAATGATGATCCAGAGTCTGCCAGATCCAGAAAAAAGCTTTTTAAACAGAATAAAATTTAATCATATTTAATATATTAACATGTAAAACTGTAGTTTAATAAAGTATTTACAGTGCAGTTTCTTCAATGCAGTCATTGGGTCTTGATCCTTTGTTAATTTCTAATTTATATACATACTAACTTGATAAAGCTACTCAAAAATTGTTTGAAAAAATACCTGAGTCCACAACCACAGAAGGGAAGACATCAATCAATTTTAACAATTCCCTAAAGCAAAACTGGCTAAGGATTCCATTTAGAAATGGGTTTAATTATTAACAATCAGCAAAATTTCAGTTTTAACTAAAACACATTTACATTTGTTTGCTTTATTGTAGCCTGACTTACAAAACAGAAACAAAGCCAATGCAGAAGAAAATTAGAGGCTAGAGCCACCAAAAATATTATATAGGCTTGCAGAATCATGACCTGGCACCCTTTCTCAGCACCTCCTAGCTCAGAAGTTATAAACTATCAGCCTACAAACATATTTAGTACACAATGAGGTAACCAGAAAATGTCTTTTAAAATTCTGAATTCGTTGCCAGCATTTAAAAATCATATTTCATGTTGAAGTATTTCCAGGTCATCTTTTTTTGAAAGTGGGAGGGAAGGGAGGTCTACCAACATGAAGTCCCCTTTGTATTCATCTACAAGATGAGCTGGACTACAGCATACTCTTTAAAAGAAATACTACTAGAGAAAGTTACTTGCTCCAGAGAGAGGCCCAAAAATACTGTATGCTTTGCCAGGAGGCAAAATTAAGGATAAGGTACTTATATATAACCATTTAAAAATATACAAATTGCCTGTAATCCCAGCGCTTTGAGAGACTGAGGCAGGAAGGTCACTTGAGCCCAAGAGTTTGAGACTGCAGTGAGCTATGATGGCTCCACTGCACTCCAGTCTGCAAGACAGAGCAAGACCCTGTCTCTTTAAATATATATATAATGTATGTGTGTATATATGCATGTATACACACATATATGTATACATATGTGTGCGTCTGTGTGTGGATACACACATACATACAAATAAACCAGTGGCTTGCAGACTATAAAATAACAGGGGTTAGCCAGATTTGTAAATCCCTGCTCTAGAGAACTTTACCTGTTAAAGAGTTATAGCTAACTAGTAGGGGCAGGGGGAGATTTTTTAAACTGTCAGCATTTTCACTTATATGTAATTACTAAAGTAAATCATCACAAAATAAATGTAAGGAAGACATAACTATTAATTCAGATATTATAAATTAAGAGGCTGACAGAATTCAGTTTTTAAGAGAACAGATGTAAACAATAAGTTTAATTGTCCATATTTACAGGGGAAAAAAGGGGATTAATAGCCAATTTAATAATAAGGGCAATATTTCAGGGGAATGACTTGGAAACCAGTCTTCTAACTTTGTATGCAGAGAGAGTTATTGATTAGACCCACACCAAGATGATACTGTTGCATAGCCAGATTTGAGAACCAGTGATCTGGAATGCTTAAGAACCACACATAAAACTATCTTCTAGAATTAAAATAGTTCAGAAATTGCTATTTAAATACCATCAGTGAAATGCTAATTATAAATAATTATTTCTTCATTTAAAAACTACTCTCTAATGTTTCCATTAAGAAATGTTTGCTGGGTGCGGTGGCTCATGCATGTAATCTCATCACTTTGGGAGGTTGAGACGGGTGGATCATGAGGTTAGGAGTTCAAGACCAGCCTGGCCAAGATGGTGAAATCCCGTCTCTACTAAAAATACAAAAAATTAGCCAGGCGCGGTGGCAGGTGCCTGTAATCCCAGCTACTCGGGAGGCTAAGGCAGGAGAATCGCTTGAACTCAAGAGGGTGGGGGTTGCAGTGAGCCGAAATTATGCCACTGCATGCCAGTCTAGGCGACAGAGTGAGACTTTGTCTCAAAAAAAAAAAAAAGAAATGTTGGCCAGAAGTGATGGCTCACGCCTGTAATCCCAACACTTTGGGAGGCTGAGGCAGGTGGATTGCTTGAGGTCAGGAATTCGAGACCAGCCTAGGCAAGACAGCAAAACCCTGGCTCTACAAAAAATATAAAAATTAGCTGGGCATGATGACACACGCTTGTAGTCCCAGCTACTTTGGAGGTTGAAGCGGGAGGATCACTTGAGCCCAGGAATTTGAAGCTGCAGAGAGCCGTGATCGCGCTGCTGCACTCCAGCCTGGGCAACAGGTCTCAACCCTGTCACCAAGAAAAAAAAAAGAGGAAAGAAAGGAAAGAAAGGGGAGAAAGGGGAGAAAGGGAGAAAGGAAGAAAGGAAGAAAGGAAGAAAGGAAGAAAGGAAGAAAGGAAGAAAGGAAGAAAGGAAGAAAGGAAGAAAGGAAGAAAGAAAGAAAGAAAGAAAGAAAGAAAGAAAGAAAGAAAGAAAGAAAGGAAGAAAGGAAGAAAGGAAGAAAGGAAGAAAGAAAGAAAGAAAGAAAGAAAGAAAGAAAGAAAGAAAGAAAGAAAGAAAGAAAGAAAGATGGCGCTTCTCACCCCCTCCAAAGTGCTTGACAATGAGTACAGTCAGTATAGCCTTGGTCCGTTGGCAAAACAACACAAAGTCAGCAAGAGGAGAAGCGTCAGAGAGATAATCAGGCTGTTATTTTGAGATGAGCAGGTAGATCCTAAGTTGTTGGCTGGAGTTCATTCATTAAGACAAATGCCTGAAGGACAACCTTTCCTAAATTCAGTTCCTGATGAATATGGAAGCAATGGATAGGCACACTTCTTCAGAACAATGCCATAATCCAAATATTTAAAATATATTCAGATTCTTCCTGGTTAGTACAAATTAGTGACACTTTACTAAGTGGTATATTTCATTATTCAACTTTCTAAGTCTACCTATCACTTTATAGATTCACTAAAATCAAAAAGGAAAATAATTTTTTTAACCAATAAAGAATGTCTGAATAAGGGTTAGGTATTAGATGATACTAAGGAATTACTTATTTCATTAGTGATGATAATGATATAAGAGATCTGAAAAAATGTTCAGTTACAGATACATATTAAACTATTTATTGAGAAATGACATGACGTGGAATTTGCTTTACAATAATTCAGGGAAAAAAGGAGGGAAGGGGGAAGAAATCAATGAAAATTGGCAAAATATTGATAATTGTTGCAGATGCTGATGGGTTCTATGTGGAGATTTTTCCACAGAGCGGGAAAAAGTTTTTTTAAGAAAGGACATATTAATAAATACATTCCAAAACAGAGCAAATGTATTTGATTTTAACATGTTCAAACAATTCTTTCTTTCTTTGTTTTTTTTTGAGATGAAGTCTCGTTCTGTTGCCCAGGATATAGTGCAGTGGCATGGTCTCGGCTCACTGCAACCTCCACCTCCTGGGTTCAAGCAATTCTCCTGCCTCAGCCTCCAGAGTAGAGTAGCTGGGATTACAGGTGTGAGCCCCACACAGAGCTAATTTTTTTGTATTTTTAGTACAGACAGGGTTTCACCACGTTGGCCAGGCTGGTCTCGAACTCCTGACCTCAGGTGATCCGCCTGCTTTGACCTCTCAAAGTGCTGGAATTACAAGCGTGAGCCACCGTGCCCGGCCCAAACAAATATTTCTTAAGACAATAAATCAAGTTCCCACTTTTATTATAAAATAGCTAACATATTAGCTGTTAGTCACAAGCCTAGGACAACATAACCAACCACCCCATGCAATACACTCACGCTGGACAAATCTGGGATACTGATGTCATCCACCTCGGAGACAACACTTCCCCTACGATTGGAGCGACTGAAATAATCGGCGGCAGAAACCTTTCAGTCAGAAAAAAAATGAGATGCTTTAAAAGTTAAGAAAAAAAGAAAGAAAAAAAATAAGAACATTGGCCAATTAGAGAAAGGCTTTTTAAAATTTTGATGTGTGATAAAGTATCAAGAAATAAAATGAGGAAACTGCTGCAATTAACCTACTCAAAAAAATAAAGAAAAGGGGTTCCTAAATGAAATCACAGCCCTACAATCAGCTTTTTTACTCATCTTAACTAGAGTCCTATGCTACAGAGAACATTTACTTCCTGAGGACCAGCAAATCTCTCATGTTTAAGATATTCATCACCCTGAACAGAAGCATTTCGAGGTTAGTATCTACCTCTACTATAATTCTCAAAATGTATAATTCATTATAGCTATCAATTCTGTTAAGAATATATATGCTGAATGCAGAATTATTTGCAGGGTGTTTACTGCACCTTTTCTCAGTTTACACAGTTCCCTCTTTTTCATATTCCCAAAGACCAGGAAATGTAGGACAAAATAAAGAACGAAATGAACTATACTGGCCTCTTTTTGGTTCCCCAAACACACCAGTTCTCCCTCACCTTAGGCCTTGGCACTGGCCTAGAATGCTCCTCTCCCAGCTCTTCAAGCAACTGGCTCCTCACATTTCAGGTCTCAGTTTAATGGTCAGTTTCTCAAAGAAGCATCTCTAATCACCCCATCCAAAGGGTCACCCACATACATACCGGCCCCTCCATGTTCCCTATCACATTACCTGTTCTCTTCACACTCCCTGACATTTCTTTCTTTTTCTTTCTTTACTAGCTTATTTTCCATCTCTTTCACTAGGATATAAACTCCATAAAGTCAGAAATCTAGTCTGACTGGCTTAAAATAGTATTCCTAGCACTCAACGCAGGGCTTTGAATGTAACAGGCACTCCACAAACATTTATTTAATTTTAAAGTAAGTGATTTTTTTTTTTTTTTACCTCATTCATTATCTATTCCTTACTTCAGCTGACTGTTTGCCTTGCTTTAAAATATTTCTCAAGGAAGGGAATTCAGAAGCCCATCCAAGAGATAAAACAGGCTTACAAGTATGAAGTTTTGCTAATAACCAATACAATCAAGCAATGGTATTTTTATTCACAGTAATAATAATATAACTTGCATTTATAGATACTAATATTTATTGGCACCTATCTGAGAATTTTGATAGGTATTTTCTATATAGTATTCCATTTAATCCATATATTAAGCTTACCTACAAAGATAGTATCAACATCCCCAACGTACAAATAAAGACACTGCCATTTACACACTAATAGGTAGTAGAAGTGGATACAAGCCCAAGCATCATTATTTAGAGTCCCTGCCCTTTCCACTCCACTGCGTTCCAAGGTGTTTTTAGGTATTGTAGTATATTATTTCTCCTTCAGTTGTAAGCATGATCATTAGCTGGTTTGCTAAGGAACTACAACTGCTTTAATTAAATAAATGAATTTTGGTAACAAATCTCTCCAACATTTAATGTTCCCCTTCTCTATGAAAACTCGGGTTTATAATCTTTCACATAACGTAACTCATGTTAAATGGCCTATTTTTCTTTAAGGAATTACAGCCTCTTATGCTCTTTATTCTAGCTCTAAGCTGACATACCATCCTCAACAATGTATTTTCCAAACCAATTTCTTAAATATAACTAAAATGTCATCAGTTTTCTGTAAAATTTCCAGCTTCATTAAAGAGTAACCTGAAATTATACCATTTGTATTCTAATATAGCTACTTGTTGCCTCTACAATTATTATCCAATTGAATGTCTAAGACTAGAATTTTTAAATTTTGTCATCAGCAATTCTTAAATTCACCAGCTTTTTTTTTTTTTTTTTTTTTTGAGAGGCAGAGGCTCATTTTGCTCACCACGCTGGAGTGCAGTGATGCAGTCATAGCTCACTG
>NW_012102377.1:3402071-3449039 GCF_000951045.1 Mandrillus leucophaeus
GAGAGTATAATAAATGTGGTTTGATCTAAAACACTATGGCAGGTTCATTTATACAATGCACAAAATAAACAATAAGAGTATACATTATAGCTAACCTGTCTCTTATACACATCTAGATGTGTATAAGAGACAGATTATTATCCAATTGAATGTCTAAGACTAGAATTTTTAAATTTTGTCATCAGCAATTCTTAAATTCACCAGCTTTTTTTTTTTTTTTTTTTTTTGAGAGGCAGAGGCTCATTTTGCTCACCACGCTGGAGTGCAGTGATGCAGTCATAGCTCACTGCAGGCTCAAACTCCTGGGCTCAAGCAATCCTCCCACCTCAGTCTCCCACGTAGCTGGGATTATAAGCATGAGCCACCATGCCTGGATTACAGGTCTTAACAGATGAATAAACATCGATTAAATCTAAATACAACAATATAGAAAGCAATTAATGGTAACATGATTTGTAATCCATAGTTATGAGTTTTATACAATATGGAAACATTAATTTTGCTGAAGAAATTTGTCTTTGGTGAACTGCACACACATGTGCATAAAACAGCAACAAAGAATAACAAGTAAAAACTTTTCAAATAATGACTCACTCCTAAGAGATGTAAAAAGACAAGTTATTAATGAAAGCTTGCACAGCCCACAGAGAATGTGTGTGCTCAACATGTTTTATAAGGCAAATTATTTATATAACTAAATTTGAGGAAAATGCTCTTATTGTCAAATGCAAATTTCACTTTACAACAGATTTCACATGAGCAAGCATTGTTGTTATTTAAAACTCATCTTATTTCTTTGCATGCAAATCACGCTCACCACACTCTCCCTTTGTCCACGACTGGCACGATCAGAAGACACAATGCTTGCGGTGTCATCATTGGTAAACTATAGATATTAAATGCAGATAATGACAAAGATGCAATTTTGCTATGGTGTTACCTCATTATAAGCACATTAAGGAAGGTTTTGAGATGCATACGAATAATGATATAAGCAGCATAATTGGTATAATCTATTGTGCACCCTATATATTAATAGAAAAGCTGGTACAAGGCATAATAAACTGCTATTAAAAATCAGGAGACATTTCCAAAAAGCACAAATAAAGTAAAACCTTACATTTTATTTAAGTTAAATTAAAGAAAGCCAGGTGCGGGGGCTCACGCCTGTAACCCCAGCACTTTGGGAGGCCAAGGCGGGCGAATTGCTTGAGGTCAGGAGTTCAACACGAACCTGACCAACATGGTGAAACCCCGTCTCTACTAAAAATACAGAAATTAGCCAGGCATAGTGGCGGATGCCTGTAATCCCAGCCACTCGGGAGGCTGAGGCAGGAGAATCGCTGGAACCCAGGAGGCGGAGGTTGCAGTGAGCAGAGATTATGCCACTGCACTCCAGCCTGGGTAACAGAGCAAGACTCCATCTCAAAAAATGAAAGAAGGGGAGGTGCATAGTAAGCCAACTGAAACCAGCTAGGGATTTCATACTTCTAAACCTCTGGGCCCTTTGTGATCCTATCAGGGGTCAATAAATATACTTAATGTTTTTGCTTGAGAGAGAAAATAAAATAATATTTTAAAGCGAAACAATGTAAGTCAATGACAGAAATTCCTACAACAGGGACAACAAAGTAATGGTTCTTATTTTCCTTTATTCATTACTATGCAACTAGTGGAGATGTTGCTAACATCACCCTACATGGCTCTGTCATCTTCTTGCTTTACCAGCCAAAGACTCATCTTCAGTATGTGTAGTTTATCTCCATTCTAACATCACTAAGAAACCATTCTGGCATCACTAAAATAGTCATTCTGACCCCAACCTGCAAATGAAATAGGATCTAGCCAGCCTATAAGGACAAGATCCTACAAGTGAATGAAAATATAAGCTGGGTACAGTAATACACACCTGCAGTCCCAGCTACTGAGGAGGCTGAGGCAGGAGGATTACTTGAGCTCCAGAGTTCGAATCCAGCAGAGGCCACATAGAAAGTTACCCTCTCTAAATAAAAATTAAAAATAGGCCAGGCATGGTGGCTCATGCCTGTAATCCCAACTCGGAGGCTGAGGTGGGTGGACCACCTGAGGTCGGAAGTTTGAGACCAGCCTGGCCAACATGGTGAAACTTGGGAGGCTGAGGTGGGAGAATTGCTTGAACCTGGAAGGCAGAGGCTGCAGTGAGCCAAAATCACACCACTGCACTTTAGAGACTGGGTGACAGAGCGAGACTCTGTCTCTAAAGAAAAATATATACATATTAAAATTTTAAAAATTATGTGTGTATGTGTATAAAATCAAATTTTATTTGCAAGTGACCACCACACTCAGGAAACTAAAAATGCTACCAGGTCCAATAATTGCCAAGTGGAATTTTATTACAGGGTAGGTTAGAAGTAAACTTCCTTCTTATGTGAAAAAAGTTCTTACCTTCTTAAACATCCCTGTGTAACTTTTGTTAAATACAGCAGTGGCATTTTTAAGCTGTGCCACTTGGAAATGGTAGAACTGAGACAAACATGTATGTAAAAGAAAACCCATATAGCTCACCTATTCCACTTCACAAATTAACCTTTGATGACCTTTAAAAAATTGCTTTAATTATTTCTCTAGTTTTGACATTATCAAGGATAACAAGGTAGCTCATAAAGTCATCATTTGCCATTGGGAATGTAAATCAGTACAGTCCTTTTGGTAGACAACATGGTAATTTACATCATAATTTAAATGCATATCCTCTTTGACCCCATCATTTCATGATTCACAATTTACCCTGCAGATTTACCCATGTAAGTACACAAAAATATACTTGGATAAGAATGGTCATTGTGTAAGTGTCTATAGTAGCAAAAATATGACAATCTAATGTCCATCACAGGGAAATGACTTTTTATTTTTTCACTTTTTATTTTTTTTTGAGATAGAGTTTTGCTCTTGTTGCCCAGGCTGGAGTGCAATGGCACGATCTTGGCTCACCGCAGCCTCTGCCTCCGGAGTTCAAGCGATTCTCCTGCCTCAGCCTCCCAAGTAGCTGGGATTACAGGCATGTGCCACCACACCCGGCTAATTGTGTATTTTTAGTAGAGGTGGGGTTTCACCATGTTGGTCAGGCTGGTCTTGAACCCCCGACCTCAGGTGCTCTGCCCGCCTCGGCCTCCCATAGTGCTGGGATTATAGGTGTGAGCCACCGTACCCAGCTAGGAAATGACTTTTAAAATGTATACTTATGCACTAACGGAATATATTGCCATTAAAAAGAATGTGCTAATATGAAACTACCTCTAAGAGACATGAAGTGGAAAAACTAAGGGACACGGCTTACTTGTTGAAAATTTTTATCAAAAAAAGAAAGAATGAAATAAATTTATAGGTGCTGATACAGAAAGCTACTTTAAAGAAAGAAAATATATTGAGGAGCAATATGTAATATGAACCTATTTGCACTCAAAATAAAGAGCACTCATATATGCATAAAATATCTATGAAAGGTTATTGAAGAACAGAGATTATATTTGGGGAAGGAAAATGGGGAAGGAGGGGTCTGGGGAATTTTACTTTGAATTTTCCTTAACTAATATTATTTTTACAAATTTTAAAAAATACTCCAGAAAGATTAATTATAATTGTCCCAGTTTTGTCTTTTGTATAATACATTTTTTAAATCAGTTTGTTTTATTTCTTCTCCTTTCACTGCACTGATAGAAGTGCTAGCAAGCAGGTGAAATTGGCTGAATGTGCAGAATGTAAAGATGGAAAGGAGAAACACAGGATAGTCAACCTATACACTGAATTATCATCACTGAAAGACAAGAAGTTCTACACAAATGAAAATTAAATATAAAAACTTAAAAAATTCTAATGGCACTGGTTAGAGACTCGTTTAAGAAATTACATGCTAAGTCACATTTATAGAGAAATTACCAATTATTAGGACAAATTAGTGCTTGAGTTTATGTACTAAGGGAACACCTAATCCATACACAACAAAGTGAATCACACCATATCCTCAATATTCTAAACAGTGAGTACAGATTAATGCAACAATCAAAAATCTCTACAAAGCATGCAGAGACTAGACAGCTCACCACTGGACTGCTTCGGGCTGAACTTGTTCTTGATGAGTAATAACTGCATTCAGATGGCTATAAAGTTCCCAAGAAGAAAGGTTTTACAACAATGAACACCTCATTTTTCTAATGAGAATACATTAAGGACCATGGACCTAACTTGCCCCTGGTTCTCAAGATAAAGTTAACTATTATTCAGTGGTCTAGAACTCTACCTCATCCCCACCCTCAAGATCTACCAGCCCTTGGCTAGAGGGAGAGAAGAAGAAGGGGATGCCCTGAGAAGTGCTGCTCAGAACTTCTTCAGGAGGAACTAATGAACAAGAAAAGTGGTTTTTCTATGTATTTCCCTAATACTTGAAGCCATGATTTCCAGCAGGCATTTTATCACGGCTTGGGTGAGAGTCACAACTGGCTAGCTGAATGACTTGATCACAGCTTAGAGAGTAATTACAGATCAGATTAAATAACTTTTTCTTTGTGTACTCTTTTTTTTTTTAATTTTTGACTTTTTCTTTGAAAGTAAACTGTGCCCACCCACATTTCCCTCCTCCTCACCACCTTCCCCTATTTAGACTTACAGTTCGAGAACCATAAGGGTTATATAATCCACCATTGTACAATGATGCCTAAGGAACAAAGGAAATATTACTTAGCTATTTAGCATTAAGGTTGTTTTGAAAATGACTTAATGTTTTCACAATACTCGGTAGCAAAAAAGTTTTAGAGAATGATATAAGTGTATAGCTTCCCAAAGTGAAAACCCTGAGGGCGGTAATACTCCTTTATATGCATAAATTGCTATCAACCTTACACTTCATTTTTTAAAAAACTACCTCTGGTTACAGTATTTTCTTTCACCATCATGTTATGAAACTGGGAGAATTAACACGTATAAATGTATTTCCTCAAAAGAGGAAACAGAGCAGGAAAGGAAACTGAGGTACAAAGAGTATTTTGCCCACTACAACAATAAAATTAAGTTATAAAACCTCAGGATCCCAGTCCACTAGAACAGGCCACAACACAACAAACAGCTTGAAAGCAACAAATTCACAGCTCACACATTACACAGAGCTATTGCTTTTACTGTTCTAGTCAGCTTGCTTTATTAGATCCTAGTATCAGAGGCCAAGATCATAACTGTCCCAAAGAAAAACAATATCCTTTCCATAAGCAGCCATCTCACAAAAGTATGTGAGTGTGGTGGGACTCAAGCAAATCTATCTTCCCTATGAAAAAACTGATTCTAAGCAAGGGCTACCAACAGCCCTCTGTGAAGGGAATATGCTCATTTTTAATACCCTAAAGTTTTATATTTTAAGCACAGGCAGCACAATCTGAAGTACACATGACATTAAAATCATGTGTCCTTAACTATTTTGGAGAAAAGCTGTCAAGCCATAGAGTTAGCACCATGACATTGACCCCACCAGCACTGCACACACTGGAAGAGAAAAATACAAACCAGACTGGCACTTCTCAGCAGACCAGAATTTGCAGTAGAAGAGGCCTAAGAAAAAAGTGCATTATTAAACCCGAAAAAAAGCAAGTGGTAGCTCTGAAGGCAGAAAATTCCTCAGAAAGTACTAACCCTGTCACTCTTATATGTTGCCAGAGGGTCACTGTACAGGGAAGAAGACTGCTAAGAGACAAAAACAAAATAAATAAGCAAAAACAAAAAACAAAGATGAATTGGTCTCACCATCACAAATGCAGAGGATTTAAGTTTATGATTTTACACTCCATAATTCATTAGCAATTCCTGAGTGCTTAAGGTAGTTAAGAAACACAAGAAATAAGAAAAACTTAAGTCATTAGAAATTGTTTTGAGTATCAATTGTAAGGGATAAGAAAGAAAAACAGTTGGAACAGTTTTCTGTAAATTATAAATATGTTTATGTCCTATTGGTCTTCAAGCATTATTGTTAGGATATGGAATGGTAAGTAAGAAAACACTGAGGGAAAGAGGGCCATGGCACTGGGAGTGTAGCAAACAGTGGCCACATCCCACTCACCCAGTTCCTATGATATTTTCAGTGATTTTATGACCAACTCCTAATTGGCTTAGACTGGTTTTTGGAGAACCAGATAAATAAGCTCCAAGTTAGCACTACAAACACTCTTTTCCAAATAGATTAGAAAACCTGTTCTTCAAAACAAGCCATGGACAAAGTGCCTTAGTTGAATTAGATAAATTGTACCAGTCAATGAATCCATGCACTAAAAGGACACAGCATGTTTTTAAAGGAATTAAATCTTGCTTTTCCTGATGTCATCTGAGGGCATACTTTTCAAGTTCTTTTTCACCAAACCCAATCAGAGATGAAAAATAAGAGTACTTAAGTTGTGTGTGCAGGTTTTTTAAACAAAATTATTTTAAATGTACCGTGTGCCATACATTTAATGTGTCTTAAATGTATGATGTGTCAAATGTCTTTAAAAAAACAGGAGATTCTAATATTAAATAACTACATTCTTCTCATGCCACATGTAGTTTACATTTTTATATATAAGCTTTTTTAAAAGGGTACCCACTCTGAAGTATATGGAAGCTTACAACTTATTTTGAAATGTATCAAAAACTCAGATGAATTGATGGTTAGAGGGACAAATAGATACTTATGTGATAAAGGAAATATAATGAATTATATAATCTAAATGACAAGTATGTGATATTCACTATATTAGTCTTTGAACTTTTTGTACATTTAAACATTTTCATTAAAAAATTTTTTTAATGGTACTGATTTATAAACATGATGATTCAATAGTTCCCGTTGTTTAAAGAGACTCCCACAGACTATATAAATTCAGTTACCAAAAACTAGTATATACGTAGCCATTTACAGATTATTTACAGCTAGTCAAAATGCAAAACAGGGAGATTAGAAAACACATAAAGCCAAAAAACTTTAGACAAACCCGAGTGTAGTAGGCAGAGGTGGGTTTGCTATGTCTAAGACTGCTATAGTTTCTCTGGTCAAAGTAGAGGCCACTCTGCAAAAACCAAAATTAAACACATTTTTCTTAGGTTAAATGTCAATAACCTAACAACACACAAAGGTAAAACTGAACACACAAAGGCAAAATGTGATATTGCCAAATCCCTTATTCTCCAAAATAATGTTTTTAAATCATCATATCACATTAAGTCAAAGTAACAATTATTTCAAGCCCCTAAAACAAAGATATTACTAACTTTTTAAATTTAAAAACAAGACAATAAACTCTCAGACAAAATGAAATGAAAACAATTTATTCTCTTGCCATTCTTAAGAATGTCCTTGAACACTCCTGGACCACTGAATAATTACCAGTTTTACAATCCATCTGGCAAAGCCACAGAAGTGGTTAAAGAGCTATGTATTTGGTTCCAAACATTTCCTAGTCCCATTACTTGTCAAAATAAACTGACAAATTACCAAAATGTAAGAGAGAGTATAATAAATGTGGTTTGATCTAAAACACTATGGCAGGTTCATTTATACAATGCACAAAATAAACAATAAGAGTATACATTATAGCTAACTGAGGGAGAGAAAACCATCTATAAAATTCCCTTCCCAACTTCTCTAGCCATCTTTTTCACTCAAGGTTAAGCAAATTTAGGCAATTTCTGATTTAAAGACTCCACCAGTGTTGACACTGCAGTTGAGGATACCCCTACTCTCACCCCACCCCTACCACCCCTAGCCCTGCCTTCCCACACCACTCTTCACTCCCAACTCACACCCTCAACTAGGCACTAAGGTTCACCTTTCCCCAGAGATCCTAAGACCTTACCTTCCAGGGCCTCTCGTTAATGTCCTCCCCATTACATTCTCCCTTCTCTCCTTCCTTCTACCAACCAAAGCTTTCCAACCCTCTCCCCATCCAACCCATGGGAACCCTGAATTATGAATTAGCAAAGAGTTGGGACTGCACTTCCTTTGCCAGTACTGTTGCAACCTAACAGGAAATGGGTGTTCCCAATGTACCAAGTGGGCATTCTGGAGATATTCCTTTCCTCACAGAAATTTGTTTAGCGGCCAGGCACTGTGGCTCATGCCTGTAATCCCAGCACTTTGGGAGGCTGAGGCGGGAGGATCATCTGGTCAACATGGCAAAACCCCATCTCTACAAAAATACAAAAATTAGCCAGGAATAGTGGCACATGCCTGTAATCCCAGCTACTTGGGAGGCTGAGGCAGGAGAATTGTTTGAACTTGGGAGGTGGAGGTTGCAGTGAGCCGAGATTGCACCATGCAATCTAGCCTGGGAAACAGAGCGAGACTCCAACTCATAAAAAAAAAAAAAAAAAAAAAAAGAACAAAAGAAAAATGTTGTTTTGCAAAGTGACTAGAATAAAGAGTATATTCATTCTGCAGTTTAATTACATTATAGATTAACGAGTTTTCAGCAAGCTAGTATGGAAACTTTGCCATTACACATTTATTGTAGAAACGAGAAAATGCATTCCAAGTTTCCAAAACACAAACTTTTAGAATGAAACCTATTTGTGAGTTTAGTTATTGCCCATAATGCCACAACTAAATCAATTCAAATTCCTAAAATAAGGATGAGAATCTTACTAAACCTATTCTTCAGGTATATTCCAAAGGACAATTCATAAATGAAAATACTTGTTAATGAGCTTCTTGTGATATAATACTAACTCTGCCTGCTGGGGTTTGCATTTGTTAATACTAAAACTTGCAAATGAAAACAAAATTATTTTTAAATTTCTGATAAATCATGTTTCAGCAGATTATCAAGTTTCAATAATGCCCTAGTAGCACACCAAAGCAATCATAATCATAATCCTTAAGTTCCTAATAGTACTTTGTGAATTGTAATATGAGACACAACAGAACTAACCAGTGGGTCTTTATGAGAACCAGAAGACCTCTTCTTCATTCCATGAGAGTGACTATAAGAATGATTCTGGAAGTAAATATTTCAAGTTAACTTCAATGATTGCATAGGGAAGTTATGAAAATAATTTAATAAAATTCATCTTGAAATTATATGCACAAAGGTCTATATGAGATACACAATAGTTTACATGCAATTTATTTCCCAAAGGTTAGTAAACAATTCACTGCACTTTACTAGCTAGGCTACCTGGCCCCTCTACACATTTGCATTCCTCCCTCACCTCCCTCTGTGCCAAGCATCTCTGTGTCTGGCCAGCTAAAGAAAACCTGATTAGAACTAAGAGCCAGGCAGGATATTTGTGGAGACCTTCATGCCACACTTGAGTCCCTCTGGCTTCTTTTTTTTCTTTTTCAGTAGAAACAGGGTGTTGCTCTGTCACCCAGACTGGGGTATAGTGGCACAATCATGGCTCACTGCAGCCTAGAACTCCTGGACTCCTGCCACAGTCTCCTGAGTAGGTAAGACCACAGGTATGTACCACTACACTCAGCTAATTTGGGGTTGGGGGGACAGGTAGAGACAATGTCTTGCTATGTTATCCAGGATGGTCTTGAACTCTTGGTCTCAAGTGATCCTCCTGCCTCAACCTCCCAAAATGCTGGATTACAGGCATGAGACACCACTCCTGGCCCCCCCGCCCATCTTCTTTATAAGGATATAGGTAACAAGATAATTCATTTCCTTCTATAGTCTTCCTTACCTAAAGGTCAAATAGCAATCTTTTGGAACAATTAAAACAGGACTGAGAGAACGAAGAACATGACATTAAACTGGCCCAGTCCCAGACAGTACTCTTAACCCAAATTAGTGAATCCACAGTATGTAATGCTCAGGAGGAAAACAACCAACATGGTATGGATTGCCCAGCATACCATAAATGGTCACCTTATAAAAGGGTCCCTTGAAGGCAGGATTGTCTCAATATCTAACTTTTCCTAGGAGTACAGAGCCAAGTACATATGGGAAAATTAAGGCTAGCAATACTACTAAATAGGTAAATTGGTAGATAAGAAATCTAATCTAGGTACGTACTACTTGCCTGAAATAAGAAGGTGTGGCTAGAAGTGCCCTACCTATCAAGAGCCAAAGGCAACAGACTGCTCTAGGTAAACCATCTCACATATATATGGTTGTATCCCCAATCAATGATTAAAAACTCATTTTTCTTTTTTTTGAATATGCATCTTTTTATATATTACTCTGAACATTTTAAGAGATGTCTATGTAATTTAGAAACTCAGGCAACCTAATGACAAAATATTAACCCAAGAAAAACAAGCTATAACTTAAATTCCTTGGTTAATGACATACCATAAAAAACTAACCAAATCAAACCAAAATGTATGGACATAACTGATGTCTTAGGTGTCCTCTAACACTACTGGATGTTTTCTATCTAGCAACTTCACACCTGCTAGCTTGTGACATATGACATAAAACACAGTTAGGGCTTGTGCTCAACATTAAGACATGTTTATAACAGTGTTAGAATGACAATTAGTATGTTAGGTGGGTGGCTCATCGTTTTAAGAAAAGATACATTACTACCAGCTGGGCATGATAGCTCACACATGTAATCCCAGCACTTTGGGAGGCCAAGGTGGGAGGATCACTTAAGACCAAAAGTTCGAGACCAGCCTGGACAGCATAGCAAAACCCCATCTCTACAAAAAAAATAAAACAATTAAATGGACATGTTGCCACATGTTTATAGTACTCGCTACTCAGAAGGCTGAGATGGGAGGATCCCTTGAACCCAGGAGTTCAAAGCTGCAGTCAGTAAGTTATGATTGCACCACTGCATTCCAGCCTGGCTGACAGAGAGGGATCCCATCTTTAAAATTAAAAAAAAAAAAAAAAAAAAAGATATTACTACCAATCCTAGTCCTCAATAGATAAGAATAACTTGTGTCTAATTCTGAAATCCTAAAGAAAAAAATTACTATTCATGCCACAGCCACAAAACATCAGCTTTTTGCTTTGTTAGTCACATTTTCCCCAAAAGTTCATAATAAAGCCATGAAAGTTAGTCATATTCTATAATTAGCATCAACAGATGTTTATAAAGCAAAACTCCAAATATAACACAAAGTCATGCACTACATACTAATGATGAAAGTCTTGATGATCTATCCTTGAACATATCATACTGGGTTTCAGCAGAACATGAAAGTTGGTTTGTTTCCAAATTCAGAAATATAAAGAAGAGAAGAAGTAATATTTGAGGTTATTAAAAATCCAGCACTATTTTAAAAGAAAAAATTATTAAACATGAAAGCTAATCCAGCTGAATTAAAAAAAATATTCTTCCTCCTACTCTTTCCTAGTATAAAGTATTGCTAAACTGTATGTATATTCAAAACTGTATGTTTATTTTTCTTTTAAATAACAAAATTCATAATCACTAATAGTGATATGATTCAATCTCAGTACACTATAGCACAAAACATCCTAAGGGAGCCTTTAAATACAAGAATTAAGCATTCTAAAGTCAAAAGTGCTTTTTAAGAAAATTATTATCACTTTTAACATCATTTCCTATTGTTTGAAAAGTGGCAAAAGCAAAGAATGAACAGGCAATAAGGCAAGCACACATAACTAGCATGGTCAAGCTTACAAACGAACAATTGCAGCACCAAGATGGGGAACATTCCCTTGGATCTGCTTGTGAACAAACATCTAAAATTGTCCTTCCTCAAGAAAATGCTGATTTCTCACTTTGAGAAATCTGGTCAAAGTGTGAACTGCACAGTATCACACAGGTGTGACACAGAATATAAATCAAAGAAAAATATACAAAAGTCATAAGAGCAGAACACGCATATTTCATGTAGGAGCCTTTTAAAAAGATAGTATGTGTAATATCACATTTCAAATCCAGGAAAAAAAAACAAATAGTAACTACATAGATTTATGGCTTTCACACATCGTTTCTTAAACATTCTAGTTTATATTTTTAAGCTATCTACCCAGAAAGTCATATATAAAACAAATAAAAGCAATGAACAAGTTCCTTAGGTAGTTTAAATACTAATTGTTTGGTAAAAATATCTTTCTTTTCCAACCCTTATATTCATTTAAAATTTTAAGGAATACTATTCAAAAACCCAATAGGTTACAGTTCATCAGTAGTTCATAAAATCAACTTAGTAGCTTCAACCAGCTTTTTTTGAGACAGGGTCTCACTCTTTTGCCCAGGATGGAGTAGAGTGGAGTACAGGTTGGAGTACAGTACAGTTCACTGCAACATCGAACTCCTGGGTTCAAGTGAACCTCCCATTTCAGGCTCCCAAGTACCTGGAACTGCAGAACTACAGGTACATGCCACCATGCTTAGCTAATTTTTTTATTATTATTATTTTAGGAGATGGGGTCTTGCTATGTTGCCCAGGCTGGTCTTGAACTCCTGGGTTCAAGTAATCCTCCCACCTCAGCCTTCCAAAGTGCTGGGATTACAGGCAAGAGCCACTGTACCCTGCCCTCAACCAGCATTTTAAAAACTAAACTAGAAGAGAAAATATTAGAGGGTGCTGTGCAAAGTAAGTGCAAATATCATTTTGTGAAACTTTTGTTTCAATAATGTATTTTTTATACTTTTACATATATACAAATCCACATGCATGAATCTTCATGTGTATACTGACTTACGGTGTAAAATGTATTCCTTGTAGAGATCACAATTTTTAAAAAGCTTAAAATATATCACAAAATCAAATTATATAATCTAGTTCTAATGAAACATTAAAATAATAGTTCAGTCAAAATAAAGCCCTTCCTTTCATGCCTAATGAAATGGTCATTTATAAAAAACATTGCAGAAACCTCAAAAAATAAATTCCATAAGTATCAGACTAAGTGGTACCATTTTACCACTGGTATAAATTCATTGAAAATGTTATTGTAATAAACACCAATTTTATTGGAGCAAAATATCTGTACCGAATGCTTTTCTTATATTATCCTGAAACTAACAGAAAACATAAGCAATAAAAAAAAATTATTAATACATGTATAACAAAATCTTGTTACAAAATTTTCCAAAATACATAATAGTATGCATTTGTTAAACTGTGTAGTAGTAAAATGTCACTTACCATGGAGTGACACTTCCCCAAAAATAAAGTTGCTTCTCTATGGAAATTTCTAAATATTTTATATCTAACCCTTTTGTTAAAAAAAAAAAAAAAACCTCCATGACCAAAACGTGTATTACTCAAGTCACACATTCTAGCACACAAGCTATTCCATCCTTCAAATCAGGTAAGTTCATGGAAAAGGGTAGCTGTCTTTACTCTTATCATCCTTTCTGTAGCACCAGTGGCATTTTACACAGGCACAGGATTTAACAAGCCAAACTGGAATTAACCTGTTTCAATTTTCCTTTTCCAAACTATAACGAAGAATTCAGCTGGTTTTTAAAAAAATGTTCAATCTATCTGGTAGGAAAATCCATAATTTGGGCATACCAACTGCTACTAAAATAATGGGCAAACAAAAAAAGTCACCCCAATAAGTAAAAGTTGGCATTTATATTGTTGTAAAATAAGAAAGATTCATCAAAGGAGGAAAAGTGAAAATAGTAAGGGCTCATTTCCAAATTTTTGATGCTATAACTATAGAGCAAAAAAAATCCAAAATTTGCTATTGTAATCTTTTAAAGAAATTTTAACTGTCAAACTTGACTGAAAGTTTTCATTAGGAAACAAACTAGAAAGAAAATACATACAGCAAACAAAGTTCATCAAGTGTTAATTTCTATCAGAATGTACCTATTACTCAAATATCCAGGACGCTGGAAGTCAAAAGTGAATGCACAACACTAATACCACACATTTTCCTGGGCTACACACCATGGTGTCTTTCCTTTTGGGTGTACTGGCTCTGCTCCAAAGTGTCCCAGTTATATCCTTCGATGGGTTCTTCAATGGAATTAAACAGTGTAATAGTAAATGATAAAACACAAAATTGTAAGTATATTTTAAAAATTAAATTCATTAAAATTATACCAAGGCTACTGGTATATAAATAATAACTAAATACATGCAACAGTAAAAATCTCCACCAACGAGAAAAGGCAATTTATCCCTACAGCTCTGATTCAATCAAGATCACTTTTTCTTCGTTTTTATGCTATGGCACAATCAACGCTCAACGCAGCCTCGACTTCCTGGACAGCTCAAGCAATCCGCCCACCTCAGCCTCCCAACTAGCTGGGACCACAGGCGTGCAGCACCATACCCAGCTAATTTATTTTATTTTTATTTATTTATTTTTAGTAGAGACAAGTTCTCACTACATTGCCCAGGTTGATCTCAAACTCCTGGGTGATTCTGCTGCATCAGCCTCCCAAAGTGCTGGGATGAAAGGCATGAGCCACTGTGTCTGGTCAAGATCACTTCATTTTCTAATTTTGGATCTCTACCTTACTGTCTTCTTGTATTTCAATGTATAAAGCAATGACCAAGCAGCTACTAATGTTCTGCACTATTAATAATCCAATCATTATATAAAACTAATAGACACAGACTGTTTCAATTCTAAATTCCTAACTTTGATGTAATCATCCCTCCCCCAATCCTACCATTCACAGTCTAGAACTACCTTTGCTGTTTTTATTTTTATACCTAATGTCTATAGCACTGACACCAACATTTCTAGCCCAGATAGCTTCTGGTAAGCCACTTTTCAAAAAGATAGTATATGAAAGTTAATTGGACAAAAGGAGAAATCTAAAGTCCTAAGAATGCACCATAAGACCATAAATATATCCACCTCACATTCAGGTACTGCTAATGTTCACACATCAAATACTACGTTCAGAAAGTATTAGACCTCTTAATACACGGCCTTAAGTTTTTAAAAATAACTGGCTGAGAAATGCATAACTTCAAAATTATATAGCAAACCACAAGGAAATTTAGGTCAGTGTTTTAGGCCATCACATTTATTTCTACAGAGGACAAAAGTTGTCTAACATATTCAGCTTAAAGGAGAAGTTATTTTAAAAGCAAATAATTTGATGAAAACTTAGAACTCTCAATATTATTTGGGTAAAACAGAAAATGTTTTATCTCAACTATATTTCTTTTAAATGAAATTAGTAGTGAGCTTTCAGACTTGTTTCCAGGGAAGTCTAAACATTTAAACTGTGCTAGATGTACACTTACAGAGAGTAATGTACTAGAATCTCCTCTAGGATGTAAAACTTTTATTAATTTTTACATTTATACATTGACGTTTTTAAATACTGGGAGTTTTATTATATCCCATATTAACAAATTTTCAAAATTAACATAATGAAATTAAATACTGCAGTTATATCTTAAATTTGTTTAATGATACAAATGCCATAAAAATAAAATCAACCTGATTACTTTATATACATTCTGGGTATACAGTTATTATCAGTTTAACTGCAGATTTCTTTTTTTTTGCAGATTTGTTTTAAAGGCTCCCAAATGTTCAAATTTTGCTGGTTCTACCTTTAAGTTAAACAAATATATAATCAAGTTTCCTAAGGTCACATACAAATTTACAAATAAGCAGCTTAATAACAACTGTGTAAAAATACACACTACGAACGTTATAATGAAAAGCAAAACGAAAAAGCCATAAATACAAGAGGATTATTTTCACAGCCTTTAAGACTCAACTTTAAAGCTTTTATTGACTGACTCCCTATATCATTCTTTACAAAATAATTATTTTAATTTTTATTTTGAGACAGAGGCTCACTCTGTCACCCAAGCTGGAGTGCGGTGGCACGATCTCAGTTCATTGCAACCTCCGCCCATGGGTTCAACTGATTCTCGTGCCTCAGCCTCCCAAGTAGCTGGGATTACAGGCATTAGCCACTACACCTGGCTAATTTTTGTATTTTTAGTAGAGATGGGGGTTTTTGCCATGTTGGCCAGGTTGGTCTGGAACTCTGAACCTCAGGTGATCTGCTCACCTCAGCATCCCAAAGTGCTGGGATTACAGATGTCAGCCACCGCTCCCGGCCTTTTCAAAATATTTAAAGAGAAAAAAACAAAGTACTATATCTCCAGGGAGAAGTATGATGAAGTCACTATTAAAATTTTTCTACTGTAAAATCATTTATAGGCTGCCAATTATCTTAGATTTCTGTAACGATCTGTTAATATTCTTTTTTTTTTTTTTTGAGATGGAGTTTCGCTCTTGTTGCCCAGGCTGGAGCGCAATGGTGCAATCTTGGCTCACTGCAACCTCCGTCTTCCAGATTCAAGCAATTCTCCTGCTTCAGCCTACCAAGTAACTGGGATTACAGGCATGTGCCACCACACCAGGCTAATTTTGTATTTTCAGTAGAGACGGGTTTCACCATGTTAGCCAGGCTGGTCGTGAACTCCCAACCTCAGGTGATCCACCTGCCTCGGCCTCCCAAAGTGCTGAGATTACAGGTGTGAGCCACCGTGTCTGGCCAATATTCTTAAAAATCTAAAGTTTTATAACTAAAATATTCCTGATTTAGTAACCAGTTTAGTAACTTACTCTAAAAAGACAGTACATTACATTCGACAAGAAAAATAACCAGCCTGGAGAACATTCACCAAGAAAAATAGCCAGCCTGGAGTTTATATTTATGAATATAAACATGTCAATAACTAGTATGCCAGAGCACACTCAGTTTATTAGAGTCTATTTTTATCATTTATACAAGGTGGAAAGAAAATTAGAGTCAGGGAAAACTAACAAATAGAGACTTCAACATGTAAGATCATCTTACTGATTAAAAAAACTACATGGAAGTATACATATAACATTGTAACCAAAATGCAGTTGTATCCTAAAAGCTATTAAAATTTAAAAAATTTAAATAAAATAAAATGGAAAAAAAGCAAGTATACACATAGCATTATCAATGTGCAAAATAAAAGTACCGCTTTAAGGTTTAAAGTATACTTTTTTAAGAGAGAAATTAGGGTCTTGGCATAATACGAGGGTTTTTAAGGAGCAGCTTCTTCTTCCTCCTGATGTATAACAATCCATGCAAAAAACAACCTGGGGCATTCTATAAAATGTTAATCAAAATGTCAAAGCATGATAATTCCTATACATATTCAGGGAACTTCTCAAATCAGATGTTCAAATTTTCCACATAATAAAATTATAATTAATCATCCAAGCCCCAAAGCTATTTTGCATTTAATAAACTGTCATTTTTTAAGATATGAAAGTAGGAAAAGTCTGAAAGTTAGAACCAAATAAATATTATTTTACAAGATCAATCTTAATTATTTTTTTCCAAAATCAAAGGTCCTTCTATAGAAAAAGAGATTAGACCCATGTTAATAGATTAAAGTATTCATGATTTTAGAGTTGATTTACTTATGACAATAATTTGAAAGAAAGCATCATTTTCCAATGAAAGGTCTTTGCCAATATTTTATACTTCTTTTAAAAAGGCAAAGAAATATATGAACATTGTCAGATTGTTTAGGCAATTGAAGAAAGTTCACATGTAAGCTTTGTATTATGTAGACAAGTTAAAATACCAACCCTGTGACTGCCAAGACTTCGAATGGACAATGCATCCTCAACTCCCTGATAAAAATAAAAATAAACACAGTAAAAGTTTGTGAGTGACTGCATTACGCAAATGAGGAAAAGTATCAGAGGCAAGTTTATAGGTTATTACAAACCAGATAAGGACGATGGTGACTGGACCGGTGGGAATACCTGGCCCTTTCCGAATCTTCCTGGGAAAGGAGAAAGTACATGTAGAGTTAATCGCTGAACAGACAGTTGTTTATCAGAACTGCGCAAAGAGCAGTCAGTTAACAGCACAGCAACAACTCCTGAGAGCAGGTGGGTTTGGACAACTTATCTTTGGGGCAGCCACATTCTTTGGTTGGAAAGAAAGTAGAAATAATCTTGGCAATGTTCTTATTTTATCAGGAGTATGTATGTCAGACCACTTGGAATGGTCTGTATAAGACCAAGAGAGTTCAATACACCAAGATAAAAATGTGCAAGTATACTCAACAAAGAGAAGTTGAGTTCAGCATTAAAAAAAGACATTACTCTATTTTTTTCATTGTGCTCATCAGTTTATGCAGGTAGGAAGAAGTGTTTACATTATCACTGATGTATTTTAACAAGACAGTATATGATTCTAAAAATACTTGGATTATAATTTTGTGCTTACTGTAAAGATTTCTTTTTTTTTCTTTTACCACTCTAACTAGAAAAGAACTGAAACAGAGCCTGAAACAGAGCCTGTGTGTTGTTAATATGAAAAACTACTTATACTTAGAAATAATTACATATATATTTTAGAGTTGGTCAAGTTATCTCAAATAATGCCGTAAACAGATTATTTTTAAAAAATGATTGCAGCCTAACAGTTGACTAAATTAAATGTAATTCTAAACTTTTCCACATTTAGCTATTAGCAATGGAGCATTAAGGCCTGAGTCATGCGGGATAAAATGGCTAGTCCCTAAAACCTACTCATCTCAAACAGTAAGGAATTTCTGATCTTTCAGAATTTCAAGTCCAAAGTGTTAATGTGCACTGACTGAAAATCTATACATTACTGATCAACTGGGTTCATGGCTTATCAATGCTGTATTTTTGTAAAATGAATCAATGCCTCAAAACTCCCTAGTTGACATCTGCTGTGACTGATGCCCTTGACCAAATCTATGCTGAAATCTGTTTATAAGCACTACTATGACTCAATTTCTAATCAGATATTCTGATCTTTAGGAATTCATCACTGATTTACATTTGTTGTTGTTGTTGTTGTTGTTGTTTTTTGAGAAGGAGTCTCGCTCTGTCGCCCAGGCTGGAATGCAGTGGCGTGACCTCAGTTCACGGCAACCTCAGCCTCCTGGGTTCGAGCAATTCTCGTGCTTCAGCCCCCTAACTACCTGGGACCACAGGCACCCACCACCACACCCGGCTAATTTTTGTTTTAGCAGAGATGGGGTTTCGCCATGTTGGCCAGGCTAGTCTTGAATTCCTGACCTCAAGGGATCTGCCCACCTCAGCCTTCCAAAGTGCTGGTATTACAGGTGTGAGCCACCATGCCTGGCCACTGATTTACATTTTTTGTTATGCAATAGACCCATGTAGTCTGCAAGAAGCCAAGAAAATTTCTTCCCTTTCTTTATCAAGTGATACCACAAAAGTTTTGGGGGCATGTGTGTTAGCCTAGCAGGATGGGTACAGTTTATTAAGTGGTAATCAGTTCTAGGCTCCTTAGTTTGGTTAGTTTGAAAAGCCTTTACCATAAAGGTGAGTTAACTCCACATGCCCCTTCCAATATTATTTGGAGTACTAGGATAAATATATGGTTTAATGTCTAATGTTCCCTTTATTCTAGCCTTTTTTCCATTCCATCTATCACATAAGAGCATTTTCAAAAACCTCATCTAAAGAGCACACCCCATTAAAGATGCAGCAAAGACAGATGAAGTCATAGTTTCAATTATGTCCCTTATATTAATAAAAATAATTATAAATTAAAATACCTTATTAAGTATTGATATATAGTACCTCTATATTTAAAGAGCTTCTCTTGCTCCATTTGAAAAATTGGCCTAAAAAGACTTCCAAAAACTACAGAATAAAATATAAACCCCCATACAGGTCAGTTAATTTGGACAGAGAGTATACTTATAGTCATAAACTATACCTTAAATAAGCACTGTCCAATACAACTTTCTCTGACCACGGAAATGTTCTATATTTGTGCTAATATAGTATCCACTAGCCACATGTGGCTACTGAGCACTTGAAATGCAACTGAGAAACCAAATTTTAAATTTTATTTAATTTTAGTCAATTTAAATTTAAATTTAATTACCTACATGTGGCTACCATACCTGATAGCACTTCTCTAAACCTATTTGACAAATATGTTTAGGTAAAACAGTAAGGCAAGCTCAAGGCAAATTTTAATTACACCAAAAACTTCCAAAACACATATTCTACTAAGAGCCTGCCAAGTAGGACCACTCTGATATAGAAAGGCAAAACATTTGGGTCGTTTTTAATTACTTCTACCTTGAATACTTTTGCACAGCAGCAAACATGAGGGAAACAGACCCTGGTAGCAATGATATAAAGTGACCCTGGGGAGGGGAGGGGAGGGGAGGGAAGGCAAGGGAAGGCAAGGGAAGGCAAGGGAAGGCAAGGGAAGGCAAGGGAAGGCAAGGGAAGGGAGGAAAGAAAATGGCAAGGTATTCCAGTTTTCACTCAGAGATTCTCCCTTCTCTGGAAGAACAAAAAGCTTCATTTCCCAGGTATTTCTAGAGTACTATTTACATTGCCAATTGGTTTCTCTTGAATAAATTATACCAGCGGACAAAGAGAAAAGATTACAGCAAACTATGTTCTTAGGTGCCAGTTACACGGTGTATCCCTCTATTCCACAATGAGGAAAATAATACATCGTCATTATCCCAAAAGTCCTTATTAATACTAAAGCACTAAAGAGTGAACAAACAGTACAATGCCTTAAAAAATAGACATATGTTTGTTCAAAATGATGTTTTGATACATTTAATGAAAATGAAATATACTCTTTGTTTTTAAAAGTTCACCTGAAGGGAGGATGAATGGTTTTATTAAAAGAAAACCACAGTCCTATGAATATACCTGGCCATCTTTTCTGTCAACAAATAGTATTTATTATTAAGTTGAGGCTAAAGTCATTCCTTAAGTTTCAAATTAGGAGGAACTTCAAAAACCATTATTTACTCTTCCAGACATGCATTTACTCTTTTGGATACAACAATGATTAAGACAGACACCCAGTTTAAAGAAGAATCAATAGGTTCATGGAAAGTTGACTAAACTAACACTAATGGGAGGCCCAGGAAGGCATAGGTCCTTTTCTTCCTGGTCCTTTCATCCTTCCAACACATTACCAGGTGTGGCACTCTCATACCTTCAAATACTGGTTCTGCCAATGACTATGCAAGTTATTTACTTCACCAATTCTTTATAAACATATCTATAAAATTGGGACAGTAATACTTGTCTTATAATGTGAAATAAAACCTACGTAAAAAGCACTAGCGCAGTGCTGATATACAGTTTGCACTCAAAGTTGTATTCATTTCTGAGCTTCCTTCCTTTTCACTCCCTATTCATGTCCCAACATCACACTTCCAAAAAAAGGTATTATAATGAGGGGAAATTGTAAATACAGGAAAATTTCCTTCCTTCTAGTAACTGACAATCCTATTGGGGATTGTGTGTGTATGCATCATTTATTTTACTATAAATATTAGCCATTTATATTTTGTATTGTAACTATTATATGCCAACTTCTTATGGGGTCATAGATAAAGCAGCCAGAGAGACAAAGATAAGAAGTGAGAGGAAGAATCGGTTTACTTTTTTTCTTTTTCTTTTTATTTGTTTACTGTCAACCCACTCACACCAAAGAATCAGTTTTTTGTTGTTGTTTATTTGTTTGTTTGTTTGAGACAGAGTCTCACTCTGTTGCCCAGGCTGGAGTGCAGTGGAACAATCTTGGCTCACTGAAACCTCCGCCTCCCAGGTTCAAGCGATTTTCCTGCCTCAGCCTCCTCGAGTAGCTGGGATTACAGGTGCCCGCCAGCACACCTGGCTAATTTTTGTATTTTTGGTAGAGACAGGGTTTCACCATGTTGCCAGGCTGGTCTCGAACTCCTGACCTCAAGTAATCCATCTGCCTCGGCCTCCCAAAGTGCTGGGATTACAGGCATGAGTCACTGTGCCCAGACCCAAAGAATCAGTTTTAACAGGGTAAAAGCAAGTGTCAGAAGGGGTTAGAAGTGATAATTATTCCCATCTGTAAAGAAATGCCACTTTCTCTGCATGACCAAGTCCTGCCTATAAATCTCAAGACTTGGATTAGTCACTACCTGAATTTTAAAACTCTAGCCCAAAGGTCACCCCTTTCGATGAAAATCTAGCATACTCACTGCCTAAACTACACACATTTCACAGAGGTTTAACAACAAAACAAAAAAAAAGATTTGGCTGGGCGCGGTGGCTCACGCCTGTAATCCCAGCACTTTGAGAGGCCGAGGTGGGTGGATCGCCCGAGGTCAGGAGCTCGAAACTAGCCTGGCCAACATGGTCAAACTTCGTATCTACTGAAAATACAAAAAAAATTAACCAGGCATGGTAGCAAGTGCCTGTAATCCCAGTTACTCGGGAGGCTGAGGCAGAAGAATCACTTGATCCCGGGAGGCAGAGATTGCAGTGAGCCGAGATCGCACCACTGCACTCCAGCTTGGGCGACAGAGTGAGACTCTATCTCAAAAATAAACAAATAAAGTAAAATAAAAAAGAAAAATTTCATCTTCCTGGCCTGTGAACACAGAAATCAAACATTAGACTTATCTTAGGCAATTTAATTTTAGAATTATAATGCATAATTAAAAGAACAAATTAACATTTCCAAAGACATTTTGCAAGCCAAAGTGATTTTTTTTTTTTTTTTAAGGGATGGGGTCTTGCCCTGTCACCCAGGCTGGAGTATAGTGGCGTGATCACAGCTCACTGCAGCCTGGACTCCTGGGCTCAAGCAATCCTTCTGCCTCAGCCTCTGGAGTAGCTGGGACTACAGACTCATGCCAGCAAGCCCTGCTAATTTTTTTTAGGACAGGGTCTTGCTATGTTGCCGAAGCTAGTCTCAAATTCCTGGCCTGAAGCAATCCTCCTACCTCGACCTCCCAAGTAGTGGGATTACAGGTACAAGCCATAGCTCCCAACAAAAATGATTTATTTTATTCACACAAAACATTCTTAATGCATCATCAATAATATTAACCCAATTACATGCAGAAGACACTTCAAATAAAATTAATTAGGCAAGTTCTAGTTACAAGAAAGGATAGATTCCACTCCAAAATAACACACACATACCTGAGGGGTCATTTAATTTTAAGTAACCAAACATCTTCTTTCTCTTTTTTTCTAAAACACTATCACAACAAGAATTACAATAAAGTTTTAAATTTGAAAGTCATTATAGTAATAAATATTTAAATTCTGCTTGTACCTTAAAATGCTGCTATAGAAGAGATTTGCTCATAAAGTTGCTTGTTTAGACTGGACATGGAGGCTCACGCCTATAATCCCAGCACTTTGGGAGGCTGAGGTGGGTGGATCACCAGAGGTCAGGAGTTTGAGACCAGCCTGGTCAACATGATGAAACCCTGTCTCTACTAAAAATACAAAAATTAGCTGGGCATGGTGGCGGGTGCCTGTAATCCCAGCTACTCGAGAGGCTGAGGCAGAAGAATCACTTGAACCCAGGAAGCAGAGGTTTCAGTGAACTGAGATTGTGCCACTGCACTCCAGCCTGGGCAATGAGCGCAAAACTCCGTCTCAAAAAAAAAAAAAAGAAGGAAAGTTGCTTGTTTAGCAGCAATCAGACAGTGGTTCTGTAATTCCTTTAGGAATTACAGACTACTTTGAGAATCTGACAACAAAAATACCTGTGGGCATTTCCCATAAAAATAATTACATTTGAAAGTCTGCAGTAGAATCTAAGGCTTCATACCCCATCTCCCAAGCCTAGTCATATACAAGTTAAGAAGCCCTGTAATAGGAGACAGTGGGGAACTTACCAAGCTTTAAAAAAGTTCAAATTTAGGAATGATTCACATTAACTAACATTTTACTGATTCATAATTTGCTTTTATAGCTGACAATTTGAGAGTAGTGGTAGAGAACTTAAAAAGGACCTGAAGGAGTTGATAATAATAAGAGTAATTTTCAGAGGAAATGAAAGAATTACCTAGGTCATCTTTCAATGAAGACCATGTGGACTTAGTTTTTTTAAAAAAGGGGAGAGAGAAGTGGGGAAGAAAAGAACAAATCCATAAAAAGAAAACACATTCATTTTCTCACTCTTTCTTGATCAGGAGCATTCATGAGAGGAAGGTGAGGATACTGACTACAACACAAAATGGTTGGACTCCAAATATACCTCTGGTCCACTATAGACAGAACAGACACTCTGACCTTTAGGTTCACACAGGCCAAACACTCCTACTTTGCAAACGATTAGTTAATGTTTTACTTCAAGACTGCATTATTTCAGCAACTGATCACAACATGCAGTACAGGCAATACTGGCCTACCAGCCACTTCTGAATCTGTCCCCATTTCCGATCAAAGGAATGATGAGAGTGCTAGAAATGCAAAAGTTTCATAAACCAAATCGTTTCTAACATATTGCATTCTCCAAAAACCTTAATCATACACATTTTCCCTAAAGAGCAATGATAGCTGACTCAAAGTTACACATTCGAAATATAGAAAATTAGTAAGCTAAATATGTTCAATAATAAGAGATGGATGGTTCCCTGTAGTTAAGAGAATTGTAAATAGAAGTTACATTTAATAACTGTCTCATTCACTTATTTATTTATTTGTTTTTTTGGAGACAGGATCTCACTTAGTCGCCCAGGCTGGAGTGCAGTGGTGCCATCATAGCTCACTGTAACTTCAAACTCCCAGGCTCAAGTGATCCTCCACCTCAGCTCATTCACTTATTATTATATTTAGTATAATTTTAGGAGTAAAAAGACAACAGATTCCAGCACTTCCATTTCAAGTCGAGAACTGCATTCCATATTTGAAACTATACATGAGGTTAAAAGAAAATTAGCAACATGTCAATTTTAGTGTTTTTCTTGAGCTGTGACAACATAAAATATTTACATTGCTTTTTAACCTGCTCACAGAAAATTCACCACCAAAATCAAAAGAAAGTGTTTAATACTGTCCCACAGGCTTTTGGCCCTTCATACTACTACAACATCAAAAATATTTATTATGGGACTTTTCAGGACCAAGTCAATGCCAGAAAAGTAAAAGCATATTTATTTCATTTTAATCAGCCTAATTTCCATATGCCTATTCCTAAAATTTTTTTCTTGTTTTCCTTTCCTATAAAAGCATATTGGAAATTTGTAAATTACAGAAAAGTATAGAAAGAAAGTAAAACCAACAATAATTCCACCACAGACAAACCACAGTATTGATAATCACTTCTTTCTAGTAGTTTTTGATGCTATATATGGATACTGGATTTTGTAACATAAAATTGGGGTTCTACAAATTGTATTGTTTTGGTTTGCTTTTATCTCATATTCTTACATATTTTCCTCTATTATTAAATATGCTTTAAAATTGTAAGTCTGAATGACTTTACAAGGTTTTACCATATAGATACCATAATATAATTAATCCAAATTTTAGGACAATTAGAGCTATACTACACTTTATCATTGCTAAAGCTACCTTAGCTAATATAAGTAAAGCACTCATAATACTAATAACTTATAACAATGTACACAATAATAGCTTTATATGTGTTTATTGTTACTACTTAAAACAAATATCACATTTAATTTGCTGGCACAGAATGGCTTGATAAAACACATACATCAGTTTATACTATTCTCAGTGTTTCAAAGGAAACCAGATTCACATCAGAATAAACTAGCCAAGCACTGATTTTCAGGGAAACAAACATGAAATTAGGGTTATTCCCTCAAATTACCTCTTTTTGTTGCCGTTCCAGTTCTCTCATGCGTATATCTCTTGCTTCTGCCCGGGCAGCCCGTTTTGCTGCCAGCCTTGCCTCTGCCTGAAAAGTAATACAAAACTCAGCTTTATACAACACAAACAAAAACAACCTGTACACCAGATTTGAAAATAAAAAAAAAATGGGACATTACTGTGCAAAAGGGGTGGGGAGGACAAGATATTATCTATCAGCAAGTTTGATTGATTGCTTTAATTAACTCTTATAAACTCATTTTTTTCTCTAGTTCCTAAGTCTCTCCTCAAATCCGGGCCTTTACCTTTAACTTCTTGTTTGATTACACACTCAACACACTTCCACACAGTTTGTCATATGCCTCTCCAAACTTACTCTTTTTCCAGCATTTTTTCCCCATTGATTCAATCATATAAACTAGAAACTTCAGAGCCAACCTCTCTTTCACTTTGGACACTGCCAATAATCAGTCTCCAAGTACCGACAATTCTCCACCACTGAGTCTCTATCAAACCCATCTCAGCTTTCTTTATTCTCACTGTTCCTGCTCATTTCAGGAACTCTTCATCTCCCCATTCCCCAACTCTCTGTTTTAAAATTGAGACAGAATTCACATATCATCAGATTCACTATTTAAATGTATACAATTCCGATGCAGTGGCTCATCCCTGTAATCCCAGCACTTTGGGAGGCCAAGGCAGGAGGATCACAAGAGGCCAAGAGTTTGAGACCAGCTTAGGCAACATGATGAAACCTGTCTCCACTAAAAATAAAAAAAATAGCCAGGCGTGGTGGCGCACACTTGTAACCCTAGCTACTCGGGTGGCTGAGACAGGAAAATTACTTGAACCTGGAAGGTGGAGGCTGCAGAGAGCTGAGATCACGCTACTGCACTGCAGCCTGGATGACAGAGTGAGGCCCTGTCTCAAAAATAAATAAATAAATGTATACAATTCTGTGGTTTTTAGTATACTCACAAGGATGTGCAATTATCATGACTAATTCCAGAACATTCTCATACCCCAAAATGAAACCTGGTACCCATTAGTAGGCACTCCCCATTAACCCTTCCTCTCAGCTCCTGGCAACCACTAATCTACTTTCTGTATCTATGCATTCACTTATTCTGGACATTTCATATAAATGGAATCATACCATAGGAATTCTTCATCTCTTGTTTGCACTACTGCAATTACCTCCAAATCCATCTACCTACTTCCAGAATCTGCCTTATAATTTATCTTCTATATGGTTATATGATGGACAAATCAGCCTTTCAAAACGTATTATTTCTGATCACGTCATTCCACTGCACAAAATCCTCCACCAGCTCCTTATTACTTATGGTTAAAGCAAAAACTCCACAGAATAGCACAAAGGGAAGAACAGAAAGAAGAAAGGCAAAAATGAAATAAGGCTCCTCACAGTCAGGTCCCCACCTTATTTCCAAGTCCAGTAGTCCCCCCCCTTATCTGTGGTTTCAGTTACCCATGGTTAACCAAGGTGCAAAAATATTAAGTGGAAAATTCCAGAAATAAACAATTCATAAGTTTTAAACTGTACGCCATTCGGAGTAGTGTGATAAAAGCTCTCAGGACGTCAATCATCCCTTTGTTGAGCATATCCATCCTGTCTATGCTACCCACTTGTTAGCTGTCTCAGTTATCAAATCACAGTGATTGTGTTCGAGTAATCCTCATTTTATTTAATAATGGTCCTGAAGAGCAAGAGTGATTCTGACAATTCAGGTATGCCAAAGAGAAGCCATAAAGTGCTTCCTTTAAGTGAAAAGGTGAACATTCTAACCTTAATAGAAAAAAGAATCATCCACTGAGGTTGCTAAGATCTATGGTAAGAACAAATCTTCTATCCATGAAATCGTGAAGAAGGAAAAAGAAATTTGCGCTAGATTTGCTGCCGCACCTCAAACTGCAAAAGTTACAGCCACAGTTCATGATAGTTAAGATGGAAAAGGCATTACATTTGTAGGTGGAAAACATGAACAGAAACGTGTTCCGATTGATAGCAATCAACTTTGCTACTATCCACAGCTTCAGGTATCTGCTAGAGGGCTTGGAATGTATCTCCCATGGATGGGGGTGGTGGAGACTACTCTACTTGCTCCACGTGTACTGGATGCATCCCATCTCTCTCCATTCCTGGACTCTATTGTGTTCTGTTATGCCTCTCTTCACAAACTGTTTGGCAGGAGCTGTTCTCCCTTCTCTTATTCAGTAAAATATTACCTTCTATGAAGATTCCTCCCAGTCCCTCTTTCATAAAGTAAGGCTCTATACCCATGTCTCTATTGTGGCTTTATTATGTTGTATTAAAATTCCATGCTTCTCTCACCCCACAACTTTTACGCCTTAATGTCTGCTAAAAAAACAAATGAATTGCAGGGCATAGGTCACAATATCAAGGAAATGAGATAAGGAAGTAGCTTAATGTGCCACGTGAAACTTAGAAATCTACTGTCTGGTTTCTATATGGTAGTGGAATGGTTTCCTCTGTCCTTGGTCACATCTTAATTCTGATTCAGACTATTCTCTTGGATAATAGTTGTTGTCTTCCCATTTTGTTATGTTTGTGCCCAAGTCTCATAAGAATAAACTCAGCCAATGTTTAAAAGGATCTACTACATGTAAGCAATTATGCTAGGTCCTGAAAATACAGAGTAAGATATGCTCTGCCCTAAAGCAACTCACAAAGTTGAAGGATACAGAAACACAATGCTTATGGGAAGGAAGCATGTAGGAGGGAGAAATTAGTTTCGCCTGGCAAAGTCATAGCAGGCTTCTAAGAAGCAGAGAGAGTTAAATAGTTAACTGCTACTCAACTATTCCAAGTTTGGCAATTTCCCAGTCTGTGTAACTGGTCTTTCAATAGAAAAACCCCTGCAAAGTAAATTGTAATCTACCAGCCGTAAGCTGTAACCACTAACAATCTAGAGCAATTAGTTTTCTCCCATGAATTTTACACTGGCCTCCATCTTTTCAAAACCTATGCTCTGCTTCAAGTTATCTGCCTTCTTCTCCCCTCTATCAGTAGGCACTACTTTCTGATTAGAGTTTTTTTTTTTTTTTTTTAAATAGGAAAACACTTCAAGGCTTTTATGCTTCAGTAGATAGCAAATATATTTTAAAATCACAAAGCATCAAAACTTTCAAACCTTTTTAAGAAAGCCCTATCAGTGTGCAGGAATTTTCATTTACATGTATATTAGCTTTGTACCCGAAGCTTCCTTTAGAAATTTAATTCAAGAATGCCAATTTTATCCTTCTAAGATTTGTCTGTGGCCAATTCTGTACAATCTATACTAAAATGAGACTTCCTTCACAAAACCCAACTTAGAGATAATTAAAATATATTCTTTAATAAGACATTTTTAACTACAAAAAGGAAAGGAACAGAAAGAACATGGGCTTCAGAGACACACAAACACCCTTCCCTTTGTTACTTAGCCAACTCAGTGTTACCTCCCTTGGAGCCTGTGTTGAAGAGAGGCCACTAAAACTACATGCTTTAAAAGAAATAAACAGGATTTAAAACTACTTTATCTGGTTCTTTCTATACTTGTTACTAGATGCTTGAAGGAACATGGATTAGCAGGAGTAGCAAGGAGCCAACACTGATTCCAACCTAGTAGACAAAATATTATGATATATTTTAAAATTATTTTTGAATAAACAATTATGGGTACATAAAACACACTTCTAGGTAGTTAACACCAGCATTTTCACCTCAGAATACAATCACATGAAAGAGCTGCTACAGAATCATTTTAATATACACCTCATACATACAAAACAAATGGGATACAACAATAAAGGACAACCAAGATTTAACTAAATTCACAGTAAAGGCTGGGCGTGGTGGCTCACCCCTGTAATCCCAGCACTTTGGGGGGCCAAGGCGGGCGGATCAGTGGAGGCCAGGAGTTCAAGACCAGCCTGGTCAACATGGCGAAACCCTATCTCTACTAAAAACGGAAAAAATTAGCTGGGCGTGGTGGTGCACACCTGTAATCCCAGCTACTCGGGAGGCTGAGGCACAAGAATCACTTGAACCCGGGAGGCAGAGGTTACAGTGAGCCGAGATTGCACTACTGCACTCCAGCCTGGGCAACAAAGTGAAACTGTCTCAACAAACAAACAAACAAACAAAACAAAATAAAGTTGGCTAAAACACAGAATTACCATTTGATCCAATAATTCCACTTATGGATATATATACAAAAGAACTGGAAAGCAGAGACAACATATATTTATATACCAGTGTTCATAGCAGCATTATTCACAATAGTCGAAATGTAGAAACAACCCAAATATCTATCAATAGATGAATGGATAGACAAATTATGGCATATACATACTTTGGATTATTCAGCCTTAAAAAGAAAATTTTGATACATGCTACATGGATGAATCTTGAAGACATTATACTAAATGAAATAAGACAGACACAAAGGGACAAATATTGTATACTTCCACTTAATGAGAAACCTAAAGTAGTCATATTCATACAGACAGAAAGCAGAATAGTGGTTGCCACGGACTGAGCGTAGGGGGAAATGGGACTTACTATTTAATGAGTACAGAGTTCCAGTACTGGATGATGACAGAGTTCTTAAGGATAGTGGTGATGGTTGCATGACAATGCAAATGAATGTAATGCCACTAAACTATATACTTCAATATAGTTACCATGATAAATTTCATGTTACATATATTTTACCAAAATAGGTTGGCTAATTTAAAAGTCAGAATAAGATATAAATTAGAAGTATTCAGAAGCCTAAATTATTTAAATACTTTTAGAGTCTTTAGGCTGATATGACCCCAACTGTTATAATAAAGTTAATATAGAAATTCAGAAACTGAAAATTCAGGTTCAGAAGTTACCTGAAGTCAGGTAGGTCATAGGACCAGGTTTCTAAAAGTGATTCTGATTATTACGCTTCCAAATACGAGGCATATTAAGATTGATTATAAAGGATAAATCCTATTGCATATTTATAGAAATTTATTCTTCCTATAGTAAAAACGATAACACACACAAAAATATTTAGATACACTTACATTCATTTCTCACTACATGCTTGAGTCAAATGGAAACATAGAATGACAGCGAAAATCGAGGCCGGGCATGGTGGCTCACGCCTGTAATCCCAGCACTTTGGGAGGCCGTGGCGGGCGGATCACAAGGTCAAGAGTTCAAGACCAGCCTGGCCAATACGGTGAAACCCCATCTCTACTAAAAATACAAAAATTAGCCAGGCATGGTGGCGCGTGCCTGTAGTCCCAGCTACTCGGGAGGCTGAGGCAGAAGAATCACTTGAACCTGGGAGACAAAGGTTGCAGTGAGCCGAGATGGCACCACTGCATTCCAGCCTGGGCAGCAGAGCAAGACTCTGTTTAAAAAAAAAAAAAAAAAAGTGAAAATCATGGGCTTTGATCACTCCCAGAACAAATGCATTAGGTTGTATTTAAACTCACAGAACTTTTAAATGTGTAGAATATTCACTTTATCACTCAATGAATAATTAGGAATCATATAAAGGGCACTAAGAAAGAACTTCTCGGCCTGACGGTGGCCTGTCCCAGTTCGAGCCAGTACCTCACTGCAGCTCACAAGAATTTGTGGATTTGGGGGTGGAACTCCATCAGGAAGAGCACAAAAAACTGCTCTTCAGTCGTTGCAGAGCTACAGCTACAGTTAGCCAGACACGAAGTTGTCGTGAGAGTCGTCTCCACAATACCAACAGCTTGTGTCTGGCAGAGCCGGTGTGAGACGAGACAATGCTGTCCCACCTCCAGCGTAACCAAGAGTTTTGTCCAGATCTTTAAGCACATACCAAGAGTGAGGAGCCAGAAGACAAGCACATACCATGGCACTAAGACAGATTAATAAGGAACTTAGTGCTTTGGCCCATGATCCTCCAGCACAATGTTCTGCAGGTTCAGTTGGGGATGATACTGCAGATACTTGCCAATGAAACCATTGGCAAGCCACAATTATGGGACCTAATGACAGCCCATATCAAAGCAGTGTATTCTTTTTGACAATTCATTTTCCTACAGACTACCCCTTCAAACCACCTAAGGTTGCATGTACAACAAGGATTTATCATCCAAATATTAACAGCAATGGCAGCATTTGTCTTGATATTCTAAGATCACAGTGGTTGCCTGCTTTAAAATTATTTCTAAAGTTATTTTATCTATTTGTTCACTGCTATGTGATCCAAATCCAGATGACCCCCTAGTGCCAGAGAGTGCATGGATCCATAAAATGGACAGACATAAAAGTACAATAGAGTATCTCAGGAATGGACTCAGAAGAATGCCATATGATGCTACCTTAAAGTCAGAATAATCTGCATTATAACTGGAATAAACTTTAAATTGCTGTTTTAAAAAAAAAGGCTCTGTGCGCGGTGGCTCAAACCTGTAATCCCAGCACTTTGGGATTACACTTGAGTCCTAGGCGGGTTGATCACTAGGTCAGGAGTTCAAGACCAGCCTGGACAACATGGTGAAACCCCGTCTCTACTAAAAATACACAAATTAGCTGGGCATGGTGGTATGAGCCTGTAATCCCAGCTACTTGCGAGGCTGAGGCAGGAGAATCACTTGACCCAGGAGTGGAGGCTGCAGTGAGCCGAGATTATGCCACTGCACTCCAGCCTGGACAGAGCAAGACTCAGTCTAAAAAAAAAAAAAAAAAACAGAACTTCCAGGAAAAGAGAACTAAACATGTACTATGGTTTATGTATTTCTACATTAGATACTTCCTCTACCAGCAGAATTTTGTATTATGTTATTTTGGAATTTGAGAAAAGTAGATGAGATACAATAAAAACACAAATAAATTTAAAATGAGCAAAGGATTTAAATAGACATTTCTCCAAAGAAGATGTAAAAATGACCAATAAGTACATAAAAAGATGCTCAACATCACTAGTCATTAAAGAAATGTAAATTAAAACCATATTGAGATACTCGATATCCACTAGGATGGCTATAACAAAAAACGTTTTTCAACTAAAAATAACCAAAATTGGCAAGCATGTGGAGAAATCAGAATGCTCATATAGGAGAAATCAGAATGCTCATATATTACAGGGGTAAATGTAAAATGGCACAATTGCTTTGTAAATTGCTGAGGCAGTTCCTCAAAAGTTAAATACAGTGATACCATCCATCCACCTCTAAATATGTACCTAAGAGAAAAGGGAACATATATCCACACAAAAACCTGTAAATGAATGTTCATAGCAGCATTATTCATAATAGTCGAAAAGTAGAAATAACCCAAATATCCATCAACTGATGAAGGAACAAACAAGCGAGATTATCCATACAATGGAATATTATTCAGCCTTAAAAAGAAATGGAGCACTGAAACAGGGTACAACATGAATGAACCTTGAAAACATTTTGCGAAGACAAAGAAGCCAGACACAACGGTCACATATTGCATGATTCTTTGTGTATGAAATGTCCAGAATAGGCAAAAACGTAAAGACAGAAAGTAGATTACTGGTTGTCAGGGGTTGGGGAAGGGGAAGATGAGGAGTGACTGCTAAGTGGTATGAGGTTTCTTTTTGCGCTGATGAAATATTATGTAATTAGGTAGGTGATAGTTGCGCATCTTTGTAAATATATTTTAAAAAACAATATTTTTAAATGGTGAATGGTTTTGATGGCATGTGAATTATATCTCAATTTAAATTTTTTAAATAGATGAGACTGAATGCATCAAAAATGCCTCAGCTAAATAAATACTAAAATACATAAAATTCTAATATATAAAATTTAATATATAAAATGGGATAAAGGGGAGTTTATAACCTATTAATAACAAGTTTGGAAAATGCTAAGTTAAACTTTTTTTAAAATCACAGTCCTTAATAATATGCTTTATGAATTTCAAAGAAGAGGATAGAATATATAGTATTTCTCAGACTTGACCACATTACTAAATAAACCCTAAATGATACTTCAAGGGTCATGCTCCAAGAAACACAGTTTGGGAAATGATGATTAAATAATACATCAGGATCCAATTACAACTGTACTAAATCTTACCTTTGCTCTTGATATTTATAAAATTAAACTAAATTATCTGAATAACCACCTCACAACAGAAAACCCAAACTATCCAGATAATATATCTACCATGGTTTGACCACTTACTTAGCAAGGATAAATCCTTATTTTCTTTCTTTTTTTGCGGGGTTAGGGGCGGGGGGCAGGGACAGGCTCTCACTCTGGCACCCAAGCTAGAGTTCAGTGGCGTGATCTCGGCTCACTGCAGCCTTGACCTCCCAGGCTCAAGTGATCTTCCCATCTCAGCCTCCTGAGTAGCTGAGGCTATAGGCATGCGCCACCCAAACAATTTTTGGTTTTGTTTTTGTAGAGACAAGGTTTCACCGTGTTGCCCAGGCTGGTCTTGAACTCCTGGACTCAAGCAATCTGCCTGCCTCAGCCTCCCAAAGTGGTGGGACTACAGGTGTGAGTCACCATACCTGGCCTTATTTTCTTTTATTCCACAAAATAACCCCTTGAAGTACAGAAGGGTTAAGTAACTTGCCTTCCCCTAACAAGCAAATATTGGAGCTAAGATCTACATCCTAAGAATCTTACTTCAGTTCACACTCTTAACCGCATTGCCTCCAACTTACATATTTATAGTCCAAGTATAATTGCATATCCTTAGACAAATCATAAAAGCTTACCTTGGATAATTATCCTAGGATTTTCAACTTAGCACAGATTATCTCTTTTCTATGAAATAATACTATTCTAGTTCTCTGAATAGAGAAATAGATATGTAGACAATCTTCTCCTTTTACTATACACGGTATCTACTAACCAAATGTAGATATCTCCTTTTACTGTACACAGCCTTTACTCTCATTTTTTACTCCACAGTTTCAACTACCAGCCAATGAGAAAGACTCAAATCTAGCATCTCAAGCTCTGACTTCTCTACCAAAATAAAAACTTACATTTCTAACATCTGTCTTGTCAGCACCAAAACCAGAGTGAATAAAATCAATCTCATCTTCCCCCAGCCAACAGGCTTTGCTTCCTTATTTTCCAGTCTCCAGAAATGGAACCTTGCCACTCTTGTTCAAACCCAAGGTCTGAGGACCTCCTATTTCTTTAACAAATCTTCCTTTACAACATCCCTTGAATCCATCCTCTCCATCTACTCCAACAGACTCCCTCCACTTTCAAACAGGCTCCTAGTACTTTCACTTACAATACATCAAGTTTTCTAATTCTAACAAGTTTCTCCATCTCAACTCTATCCCCATCCTTACTATTCCATTGTGGAATTAATTTACCTGAAACAAGGAACAAGTGAGGTAAAAATGTCTCAAAGTAAAATGTGATTAGTTATATTCTGTGATGCCCAATACCCAAAGCACTCTTAAACTTTCTGATATTTAAATGTGGATTTTGTTACTGCTTCAGTTAAATAAACAGAGGGGAACAGGCTAAAATTAACTTGTTGTGGCTCATGGTGGCATTCCAAATCAGAGACTCCTGTGAGGCCAATCAATCATATTCTAAATTTTCCATCCATCCAATGGGTCTACAAGTAGGAGGAATCTACTCAATGGGCTAGGCAGTGCTGTTTCCCTAAAATATAATCCATAAATTGAATTTCACTTGAGACTACTATCTGGGAGGAGGAGAAGGGTATGTATATTTAAGTACTGTATCTAATGAACCACAAATAAGTGTATTTCTTCAGGATGTATGTACTCTAAGTAGTAGTTCCCCCCATCCAAGGGAGGTAAGTTCCAAGCCCCCACATAGATGCCTGAAACTGCAAATGGTACCAAACCCTATCCCACTGACATCAATCAGAACATGTTTCTGTTCATGTCTTCCACTCAGAAATCTAGTCTTTTCCATCATAATATACTTATCACACACACTGGCTATAACTTCTGCGGTTTGAGATGTAGTAGGAAAACTAGCACAGATTTTTCTTTTCTTTCTTCACTATTTCATGAATAGAAGATGCGTTCTTACCAATAGACCTTAGCAACCTCAGCACACAATTTTTTTTCATTACTAAGTTGAGAACTTCCATCTTTTCACTTAAAGGAAGAATTTTATGGCTTCTCTTTGGCATATCAAAATTGCCAGAATCACTCTTCCTCTTTGGGGTCATTATTAAATAAACTAAAGGTTACTCAAACACAAACAACGTGATACCATGACAGTCAACCTGATAACAGAGCCGGCTCCCGTGAGACTATCTAGCAGGTAGCGTACACTGTGTACATACACTAGACAAAGGGATGATTCATGTCCTGTACAGGATGATGCGAGATTTCATCATGCTACTCAGAACAGCACACAATTTAAACAAAAATAAACAAACTATTTCTGAAATTTTCTATTTAATATTTTCAAACTATGGTCAAACGTAAGTAACTGAAGCCTCAGAAAGCAAAATCACATGAAGAAGAGACTACTGCACAATGAATCATACAAGGTTTTTAAAAACAAAATGGGTACCAATCAATGTGTAGCCTATTTAAAAAACAACAACAAAAACAGGAAGGTATTTCCAAGATATATAATGTAAATGATCTGATTTATCAATGGAAAAAGTTTCTCTGCAAGACCTTATCAGTTCAGCACTTCTTTCATTATTCCAGTTCTGATACTTTTAGTATTTCCCCTCCTGTGCCAATGTTTTCATGACAGAAGGCATTTTAAGGTCTTTAGAAGGCATTCCCTCCACACCCTCCAAAGCCACTAACAGACTTCCCAGTCTTCCCTTCTTTCTTACTTTCCCTGTGGTTCTACTGGAAGAGCTGTCTCTTCTGTTGTTGAAAGTCAAACCCTCCCAAGCCCCATCACACACACTCACACCCATACACGCCCTCCATTTTATAATGTCCTTCCCTGGACTTTGTCCCAATCATCTGATCTCTCTTCTGGGTCTTTGCTCTCTACTTCTATTGGTTCACTCTCTTCATCATAACTAGGTTCAAAGTCTCTCTGATCTTTAAAAGGCAAGCAAAAAATCTCACCCGGGTCCAATTCTACCCTATCTTCTCTTTACAGCTAAGCTTTCTCACACCTCCCTTCTCACTTCTCACTCTCTTCAAATGACTGCAATCTGGCTTCTGCTCACATCGCCTTATTGAAATTGCTCATCACAAAAGTCACTAATGACCTCTAACTACCAAACCCAGTAGAATTTTTCTATTCTTATCTCATCTGTCTTTTCTGGACTTCTGCTATCACTAAACACACATTCTTTCTTAAAACTCTCATCTCAGCTTTCTCCAATACTAGTGTCTCCTGGTTTTCCTCTTTATTCTCTCCTCTCTCTCCTTCAGAATCCTTCATAAGCTAGCATCCTAAATGTTAATATAACCAAAGCTTTCAAGCTTCAGCTCTTGCTCATTTCATTCTATATTCTCTTCTGGGTCATACTGTTAGTCTGATCCAACTGGCTATTAAAAATTGAGGCTGTGTTCACTATGGCAGCACATATACTAAAATTAGAAAGCTACAGAGATTAGTATGGCCTCTGTGCAAGGATGACATACAAATTTGTAAAGCATCTTTATTTATTTATTTTTTTATTCAGGCCGGACACAGTGGCTCATGCCTGTAGTCCTGGCACTTTGAGAGGTGGGCAGATCACTTGAGCTCAGGAGTTCAAGGCCAGCCTGGGCAACATGTAAAACCCCATCTCTACTAAAAACAAAAATTAGCCAGGCATGGTAGCGCAAGATCTTGCCACAGTGCTCTAACCTGGGCGACAGAGTGACACTCCGTATCCAAAAAAAAAAATTGAGGCTCTCCCACTAGAACCTCAGACTCAATACAACCCTAATTTAATTTATAATCGTTCCCTTAACCTTCCTCTTCTTTTTTATATTCCCCATCAACTACCCCATCACCCAAAATATGACACAAAGACTCATCATAAGGGTCCTTCCTCTTTTCTATTCTCCCTCCATATTCAGTTGCTAAGTCTCAACTACTTTGCTCCCATCAAGATTCTCTTTACTATTTCTTCCATCCAGACCTTCCTCTGTATTCCCATTGTCACTGTCTTATTTCATGTTCTCATCATCTTTCACTAAGATAACTACAACAGCTTCATGACCAGCCTGGGCAACAAAGCAAAACCCCATCTCTACAAAAAACACAAAAATTAGCTGGGTGTCGTGGTGCATGCCTGTAGTCCCAGAACCCAGGAAGCGGAGGTTGCAGTGAGCTAAGATTGTACCACTGCACTATAGCCTGGGCAACAGAGCGAGACCCTGCTTCAAAAAATAAATCAAAAACTATAACAGCTTCCTAACTGTTTTCTGCCTTCTACCTTCCACCACTCACTCTCCACTGGGTGGCTAAAGCAATTATACTGTAATTCAAATCTGAAAAAGGATTTACCCTTTAATGGCTCCCCACAGCTTTGAAAATCAAAAGTAAATTCCTCAGCACACAAATCCTTTCATGATTGGTCCCTATTTCCTCTCTAACATCACCTCCTCCCATTCCCTAGCCCCTCTCCAGTTATACTGAACTACTTACTATTCTGGCAGTTTTCCACCATAGTGCTACCTGCTTTACACCCCTGTGTCTATAGAGCTCTTAGAAGGCAATATACAAAAACCCATTAAACAAGGTTTATGGTGATACATATTAAAATGTTTTTTTGAAACCAGACAAACATTTATTTCTCATTTGATTTCATTAGTTCAAATGTTTAAAAACTGGAATAAATCCACCTGTCTTTTTTCTGGGCTCTTCCTCCAATGTGTGTTAACCTGGCCAAGTATGGCACATGCTGCTGCTGAATCCTGGTCCTCCAAGACCTAAGAGGCTCACCCCCAGGCAGGGCGCGGAGTCAAAGCAAATAAGAAGGTGGTCACAGGTACAGTCTCAGTAGCATCAGACATTGTTTGGGCTGATTCCTGAGGTATCTCTCCTGTCCCTCAGGGCAGCCAGGGTCTGGCACTCTAAGAAGTAGCTACTGGCTCATGATCATATGACCACTGCAGGAACACCAACCCCAGCAGGTCCCAGCTCCAGCCAGTTTCCTCTGAGTGGCATGTGAGAATGGGCTTCCTGCCTTTCTGTTTGTTTGTTTTTATTTTTATCATCCAGATCTAGTTTCAAAGAGCTCCAAAATGTCCTTGCCACATGTGGACTTGAAAGCAAGAGATGACTTTTCAGAGCCATATTCTTGTTGCATTTGGACAAAACGAATAATGTCTTTCATAGTTTCTTTGTATTTCTCTTCAATAGGTGGCTGACCCAACATTTTTCCTTTTTTTTTTTTTTTTTTGGAGACAGGGTCTCACTCTGTTGCCCAGGGCACGATCATGGCTCATCACAGCCTCGATCTCCCTGGGCTCAGGTAATCCTCCCACCTCAGCCTCCTGAGTAGCTGGAACTACAGGCACATGTCACCATGCCTGGCTAATGTTTGTATTTTTTGTAGAGACAGGGTTTCACCATATTGCCCCAGCTGGTCTCAACTCCTGGGCTCACATAATCTGCCCACCACCTCGGCCTCCCAAAGTGCTAGGATTACAAGTGTGAGCCACCACCCTCGGCCAACCCAACATCTTTGCCCTATACAATGAAAATACAAAATACAAAATGAGAATACAAAAAATAAAGCATTACATTGTAAAAAATTAATTTAATTGGTCCAAAATATACTTAAATTAAATAAAATATGCATTTCAATAAAAATGTCTACAGTGAAAGACTTTATGCATTCTGGGAAACTTCACGACATCTAGATAGGGCCAACATGCACAGAGGACACTAAGGGCATTTGCATCCAATCACAATTTGTAGCAGGTTTCTTATTCCAATCTGCAATTTACACTGAACACATCATGAGCATCACTTCAGCAGAAAACCAATTTTGTCTGGGAAAAGAATAAGAAAGCTCCAGCCTCAATTTTGGGTCCATTACAACTTCTCAAGAACATCACCAACAGCCTAAACAATATGAGTTCAAAAAAGTAAACATGTTAAGATGATATAGTTTAGATGTCTCTTCCAAATATCATGTTGAGATGTAATCCCCAGTTTTGGAGGTAAGGCCTGGTGGGAGGTATTTGGGTCATGGGAGTGGATCCCTCACAGCGTGGTGTGTCCACACAACAGTTAAGTTCTCATGAGATCTGGCTGTCCCCCTTGCGCTCTCATTTCTGCTCTCACCACATGACATGCCTGCTCCTGCTTCACCTTCCACCATAAGTAAAAGCTCCCTGAGGCCTCCCCAGAAGCCAAGTAAATGCCAGTGCCATGCTTGCACAGCCTGCAGAACGATAATTTATAAAAAAAGATAAGCTCTTTTTTTTATAAATTACTCAGTCTTGTCTATTAGCAATGAAAGAACAGCCTAAAACATAAGGTAAGCAGATAATTCTTTAGAAACCCAATACGTTTTCTTGCTGTCTTTATGTTGAATTCTCCATCTACAATGGGCAGTCATGAGGATGGTCTTCTTCAGGACAACATGGTCACAGGACTGGGACAATGCAGGGGGACTGAGAGGGAGAGTCAGGGGACAGGGGAGAGGAGGCGCTGCCTCTTGCTGCTTTTTCACGCTAGAGACAAACTATAACACACAATCCACGGGCCTGCAATCTTCTCCTTTTATCATCTGGCATTAACACTTGATGTAGTCATCTACTTTATTCAAGAAGTCCTCCTTGTCCCACAAATGATGTTCTGCAGCTTCAACATTCAGTGGATCGTCAAAATTCAGAAGATTAGTAAACAAATAATTTAATCTCCAAACAACATCCTTCAATGTTCTCGTGGGAGCCCAGCCAGTGCTGTCAATCGAATGTCCTCAGTAGACTTTAGATGTATTTCCCCCATCTCTGTGATGTTGGGGTACCAGATCCTGGTCAGGCATTTGACTTTGGAAGGCACCATGTTACAAGCATCAGGAAGTCCAGTTTCGAGCTGAAATTTTCCACCCTGGTAGTAACCCTTGTCTGGGGTTACAGTCAGCAGAAAGCAATGAAGCTTTTTAGATCAGGAAATACACTTGACATGTACAAGGTAAATAAGCTCAAGCTCTGCAACCTCTTTAACAATCAACTTGTCTCTCACAGAACCCTCTGAGTGGGGCCAGATACTATGGCTGACATCCCAGACCCTTTGAGACTGTCATCGCACTTCAGTTTGCTTACAGGTGTCAGCATTACTCCTGCCTTTACCCTGGGCACCCCAAGACATGTGAGGCAGGCCTGACACCCAACACCATGCCTGGCCTGGGCAGTGGTGGCAAGACACAGCCCCTCATAGCTACATTGGCTCCAGGTGGCAGGACCAGAAGTCATTAGAACTTTTAAAACATGAACAGGAAGGACACATTTTTATTTTATCACACTGATTCCTTAATAGGAGGAAGGAGGGGGATAGGCCTGGGGAACGAAACAAAGGACCTTAAACTTGGTTTATATCTCTTTCTCCCTTCCTTTCTTCGTAACATTTTAAAGAAAAGATCTGAAACAACTGTGACAACATGTTAACATTTGATAATGCTGGGTGTTGGACTCATGGATACTTATATTATTGCCAAAATCTTAATGTTTTTCAAAAACAAGCCAGGCATGGTAGTGGTGCCTGTAATCCCAGCTACTCAGGAGGCAAGGTGGGAGAATCACTTGAGCCTAGGAATTCGAGTCTGGCTTGGGCAACCTAGCAAGACCTCATGTCAAAAACAAAACAAAACAAAACAAAATACTACAGTAGTACATGAAAACACACTCAAATGACTTTAAAAGAAGAAAATCCTCTAGCTTTAAAACTTTTGTATCACAGTGTTGATGGTGCTAAAACTGCTATTTTACAGGAGGCAAATTTACAACTCATAATTTGACAGAAATGCACCAAACTGAGCCAACAAGGTCTGGAATTGCCAGCCGCACATACATCCATAATATAAAACCTATGCAAATGGCATGGACAAAAGAGAGATAATGTACAATTTAGGCCTTTAAAGACTATGCTTTAATTTCAAGAAATTTGAAATATAAAATTTGAGAAAGTAAAACATTCAAAGAAAATGACTAACTCAGGTAGCAAAGACTCAGAGTTCACTGTGTTTAATTTTGTTTACTCTTCCATGACACTCATGCCAAAAAAACACTGAAAGACAAATTAAGAGACATAATATTTACTGTGTTGCCATGGTTTCCAAATTAACAAAAATTATTGCTCTATTTCCTAGCAACTTCCCTTTAGTACAAAAATTTTTAATTAAATCTTACAGCATGATTATGTTTAACCACTTTAAGTTTTTGGTAGTTGAGGACAAATATTTAAATTTTTCTGAGCATGAACACCAACATGTAGTAAACTATAGAAATTATAACTCATCTTTTTCTGATGTCAAACAACTATATCTTCCATTTACTCAGAGACTTTTTGACAGCAAAAATATTCTTTTGGAATGAGAGACGACTTTATACAACCCAATAAACAGTATATAAAAAGTAAAACTTTGGATCTGCAATGACATATTTAACCAAAAATACTAATTTGGGGACTAACAAAAATACTTGTGATGGGGGAAAAAAAGGTGTTGCTAGTAATGTCTTCAAATTTAGGTTAATGATATTGTGCCATCTGAATATTTTTCTCCAAATCCCTATAAGTCACAGGAATGGCAAAGATTATGACAAGGAAAGTTATACCAATACTTTTCAGTCACACTAAGACAAAACTAAGTTTTAAGGCTCAATAATCCTCCCTTAATTCCAGTACGAGGAACAAATCAAGGGACAGTGAGATGCTGAGAGTAACACTGGCTATCACAAAAAGTGTACAGGACCAGGCTCTAGAAGTAGGGAAAAAGTACAAGCAAAGTGTAACCCCAATCACATCCCTTACCCTCCTCTTTTGCTTTAGTTCCAGTGTGTAAATGGAGAAAACACTGAGTCTGCACTCAAAGAAAACTGGCTGAGGGCCTGTAATCCCAGCACTTTGGGAAGCCAAGGCAGAAGGATCTTTTGAGCTCAGGAGTTTGAGACCAGCCTGGGCAAAACAGCAAGACTCTGTCTCTATTGTTATTATTAATAATAGTAACAAATAAACAAATAGAATTGGCTGAATTCATGCACTAACACCACCTGAAGGAATCCTAAATGACTAAAGCCACAACTTAGATTTGCTCTTTCAAAGAATCTGTCTAATAAAAACAATAGGCACAAAGGAGGATAATTACTTTTTAACTGGGTAGAAATGGACAGAAAAACATTCACTTTTTATAATTTAAAAAAAACTCATATTTCATAATATTCTTTCTTTTTTAAGAGACAGGGTCTTGCTATGTTGCTGAGGCTAGTCTCAAACTCTTGCGCTCAAGCGATCGTCACACCTCAGCCTCCCAAGTAGCTGGGACTAACAGGTATGCACCACTGCATCCGGTCATTTCATAATCTTCTATGAATTTTTGTGTACCACCACTGAAAACATGAGTATTTTAAATAAGAGTAATTCTGCCTCCTGTGGAGTTTCTTTTCAGACAAATCCAATTTACACAGAATAATCCAAACCAAACACATGGGATAGTATCACTGAACTGCACACTTTAAAAAAAGAAATCCAGGCTGGGTGCAGTGGCTCACGCCTGTAATTCCAGCACTTTGGGTGGCCAAGGTGGGGGGATCACCTAAGGTCAGGAGTTCAAGAACAGCCTGGCCAACATGGTGAAACCCCATCTCTACCAAAAATACAAAAATTAGCTGGGTGTGGTGGCGCACACCTGTGATCCCAGCTTTTCGGGAGACTGAGGCAGAAGAATCACTTGAACCTGAGAGGAAGAGGCTGCACTGAGCTGAGATCACGCTACTGCACTCTAACCTGGGTGACAGAGCAAGACTCTGCTTCAAAAAAAAAAAAAAAAATCCAAATGTTCTAGCAGACACAAATGTGAAACAGCCATAGAGCTTCCTTTCTTACCTCTTACAAGTAAATTTACACGCCATATTTTTTATTTTTAGAGGTGGGGGTCTCACTCTGTTGCCCAAGCAGGAGTGCAGTGGCAGGATCACAGCTCACTGAAGCCTTGGACTCCTGGGCTCAGGCAATCCTCCTACCTCAGCCTGCTGAGTACCTGGGACTACAGGCACATGTCACCACACTCAGTTAAACCAATTATGTTTATGTGTAAATTCTGCTCAACACAAAAATCTCTGGATACTCTTTACTAGACTCCAATTCTTATGATCTTTTCCTGAATGAGCTCAGGAGTTCAAGACCAGCCTGGGCAACATAGCAAGACCCTGTCTCTATTAAAAATAATAATTATTACATAATTATTAATCATAGTAAGAGATTAAATGTATAGACTCTGGAGCCAACCTTCACGAGTTTGAATCCAAGCTCTGCTATTTCTTACCTATGTAACCTTGGGGAAGTCACTTATGACTTCCTCTTCAGGATCCTATCCTCTAATCTAGAAAAGATAATCAGTTTCTATGTCTGACATTCATTCTCTAGATTTAAGAGAACTATGCATAAGAACATCAATTTTCTTTGGGTTCCGGACTTTGGAAGAAATCACAGAATTTTAGACCCAGAAAAAAAATCTCAGATCATCAGGGACAAAAATCAGAAACATTTTTGTGGCTGGGCATGGTGGCTCATGCCTGTAGGCCGATGCCGGCGATCACCTGAGGTCAGAAGTTCAAGACCAGCCAGGCCAACATGGTGAAACCCTGTCTCTACTAAAACTACAAAAATTAGTTGGGTGTGGTGGCACACGCCTGTAATCCCAGCTACTTGGGAAGATGAGGCACAAAAATCACTTGAACCTGGGAGACGGAGGTTGCAGTGAGCCGAGATGGCGCCACTGCACTCCAGCCTGGGCGACAGAGTGAGACTCTCTCTCTCTCAAAAAAAAAAAAAAAGAACATTCTTGTGACTTTCACTTGAAGAAGTATGCATAAAATGTGTTTTCTTCGTAATTTCAGCTCTAAAACAAGAAAAGCAATAATACTCCAGGCTTCCGTGATGCCTTAAAAAGACTTTGCAAACCCTTCAAGAGGCTTCAATTTCTTCTCAAAAGGAAACTCACCATTAACACTCACCAAACTGACTATGGTAAGGCAGCATAACTAGCTTTCACTCTACCCTCATCATTCTCCTTTTGAGAGGCTAGGTAACTAAGGGTCCCCAATTTGATACACCAGGTATGTGCTTTCAGACAATTTCATTGAAAGTCAACTCTGAAATGGCATTTTTCACAAGCCCATGAAAATATCAAAGCCAAACACACACAAAAGGTAAGCATTCAGATTGGTCTTCTGAAACCCTAGGGAAAATGATCCCTTCCGAGATTTGCTCTTTTGAGTTCTTCCTACAGCTATAACAGCTTGAGCTCCCAGAGCTAAACAGCAACATGCCTATTACAGACAGACAGGACTTATAAATCTACTCACATTCCTGCCTTCACAGAATAGTCTTCAAACATTTCAATATCTTTTAAAAATGCACTTAGAGGAGGCCAAGGCAGGTGATCACTTGAGATCAGGAGTTCGAGACCAGCCTGAACAACATGGTGGAACCCTGTGTCTACTAAAAATACAAAAATGAGTTGTGCATGGTGGCACATGCCTGTAATCCAAGCTATTCGGGACGCTGAGGCAGGAGAATCACTTGAACTCAGGAGGCAGAGATTGCAGTGAGCAGAGATGGCACCACTGCACTCCAGCCTGGGCAACAGAATGACACTCCGTTTCAAAAAAACCCCACCACACTCAGAGGCCGGGCGCGGTGGCTCATGCCTGTAATTCCAGCACTCTGGGAGGTGGAGGCAGGCAGATCACTTGAGGTCAGGAGTTTGAGACCAGCCTGGCCAACAAGCCAAAATCCTACCTCTACTAAAAGTAAAAAATTAGCTGGGCATGGTGGTGCTCACATGTAGTCCCAGCTACACAGGAGGCTGAGGCAGGAGAATCACTTGAACCCAGGAGGCGGAGGTTGCAGTGAGCCAAGATCATGCCACTGCACTCCAGTCTGGGCGACAGAGACCCTGTCTCAAAAAAATAACAACAATAAAATTAAACATAAAAATGCACTCAGGTTTTTCAAGATGAAAAGCATTCTGGGCTGGGCACAGTGGCTCATGCCTGTAATTCCAGCACTTTGGAAGGCTGAGGTGGGCGGATCACGAGGTCAGGAGATCGAGACTATCCTGGCCAACACGGTGAAACCCTGTCTCTACTAACAGTACAAAAAATTAGCTGGGTGTGGTGGCGGGCACCTGTAGTCCCAGCTACTCTGGATGCTGAGGCAGGAGAATGGCGTGAACCCGGGAGGCGGAGTTTGCAGTGAGCCAAGATCGCGTCACTACACTCCAGACTGGGTGACAGAGCGAGACTCCATCTCAAAAAAAAAAAAAAAAAAAAAGAAAAAAAGAAAAGCATTCTGGAGATGGATGGTGGTGATGGCTGCACAACAAGGTAAAAGTACTTAATGCAACAGAAGTATACACTTAATGGTTAAAATGGTAAAATTTCTATTATGCTTATTTTACTAAGATTATTAAAATGCATTCAGTTCCATATTTTAGCACACAAATTATTCAGTTTATAAACCATATTTATGCTTTTTGCTTCTTTTCCTCTTTATTCAGATTACCTGCTTTTTGGCCAATTGAGAAGCATGGAAACCTGAGCAAATCCTAAGCAGCAAGAGAAAAAGAGGCTATTTTTCTTTATTGATGGCATTCCCTGTTCAATTCAAAAAGCAATCTGAAATTAGGAAAACATAAACTAAACTCTTAAGATTTAACAACAACAACAACAAAAAAGATTAGGCAGTTTGTCATTTTTGTTGTTGTGGGGATTTTGTTAGTTTTTGTTTGCTTCCAACTTAAGGCAATGTTTTTGCTGAAAAGGACAATCCTACTAAAGAAAATGAGGACTAGGAACCATATGTGAATGTCAACCATCCAGTGTATGAATAAACAGTGTATGGGTGAATCGCTATGAAAACTTGAAAGGAAAAAGAAAGACAAGGAACATATGAAAGAACTATTAAAACAGCTAAATGGCCGGGCGCGGTGGCTCACGCCTGTAATCCCAGCACTTTGGGAGGCCAAGGGAAGTGGACCACCTGAGGTTGGGAGTTCGATACCAGCCTGACCAACATGGAGAAACCCTGTCTCTACTAAAAATACAAAATTAGCCAGGTGTGGTGGCACATGCTCGTAATCCCAGATACTCAGGAGGCTGGTGCAGGACAATCGCTTGAACCTGGGAGGCGGTGGTTATGGTGAGCCAAGATCACACCACTGGCCGGGCGCTGTGGCTCAAGCCTGTAATCCCAGCACTTTGGGAGGCCGAGACGGGCGGATCACGAGGTCAGGAGATCGAGACCATCCTAGCTAACACGGTGAAAC
>NW_012102377.1:3454919-3458682 GCF_000951045.1 Mandrillus leucophaeus
CTGTAAAGTCGTATCTACTTTTTCATTTTTAAGTATCTTTTAACTGAAAAATATCTCTTTGATTTTTATTTTAAGTTCTGGGATACATGTGCAGGACCTGCAGGTTTGTTACATAGGTAAACATGTGTCATGATGGTTTGCTGTACCTATCAACCCATCACCTAGGTATTAAGCCACATATGCATTAGCTATTTATCCTGATGCTTTCCCTCACCCCACTGTGCTCCCTCTCCATAGGACCCAGTGTGTGTTATTCCCCTTCCTGTGTCCATGTGTTCTCACTGTTCAGCTCCCACTTATAAGTGAGAATATGTGGTGTTTGGTTTTCTGTTCCTGTGTTAGTCTGCTGAGGATAATGGCTTCCAGTTCCATCCATGTCCCTGCAAAGGATATGATATAGTTCCTTTTTATGGCTGCACAATATTCCATGGAGTGTATGTACCACATTTTCTTTATCCAGTCTATCATTGATGGGCATTTGAGAGTTGATGCAACTCAAACGTAACCCAAAACTATAAAAACCCTACAAGAAAATCTAGGCAATGCCATTAAGGACATTAGCACAGGCAAAAATTTCATGATCAATACCAATTGCAACAAAAGCAAGAATTGACAAATGGGATCTAATGAACTAAGGAGCTTCTGTAAGGCAAAAGAAACTACCATCAGAGTGAACAGACAAACTACAAAATGGGAGAAAGTTTTTGCAATCTATCCATTTGACAAAGATCTAATATCCAGAATCTGCAAGGAACTTAAACAAATTTACAAGAAAAAAAAAAACCATTAAAAAGTGGGCAAAGGACATGAACAGATACTTCTCAAAAGAAGTCATGTATGCAGCCAACAAGCATGAAAAAAAGCTCAACATCACTGATCGTTAGAGAAATGCAAATCAAAACCACAATGAGAAACCACTCACACCAGTCAGAATGGCGATTATTAAAAAGTCAAGAAACAACAGATGCTGACAAGGCTGTGGAGAAATAGGAATGCTTCTACACTGTTGGTGAGAATGTAAATTAGTTCAACCATTGTAGAAGACAGTGTGGTGATTCCTCAAAGACCTAGAACCAGAAATACCATTTGACACAGCAATCCCATTACCTGAAGGAATATAAATCATTCTATTATAAAAATACCTCCACATGTATGTTCACTGGAGCACTATTCACAACAGCAAAGACATGGAATCAATCCAAACGCTCTCACTGATTTTTAATATATTTTTGTTATAGTAATATCACAATTTCTTATCAGGTTTTAGGTAGTAACTTTCCTTTGCTTCAAACAGCCTCCTACAGCATTTGACTTCTAATTCAAAAGCTAACTGAGTAGCTTCCAAAAGGAAAATCGTAACAATGAGCTGGATCAAAAGAGTGTGTAATGTGTCAAAAGGAAACTACACTATTCCTAAATGAGTTATTTACTAATAACAAAGAGGAAGTGCTATGGTAATAATTCTCACCAAAAAAATATAATTTAATGATGCTCTTAATGATGTTCTAAGCAACTCTCATACCATATTAGTTTACGGTCAGTCTGCAGTTGCAGATAGAGTCTGAAACAAAGTTGGCAATTGACTAAGAAATCCCAGCTGGTAGTCATGTTAAATTTCCAATATACTGCAGGAAATGTTGCCAGTGATTCAACAGGTGACACCCCTCCCCTTTTTCTTTTTTCTGAGTTACAATAAACTGAAACAAAATTGCCCCAGAAGTTCTGTTACCAACTAAAAGAATTAAACATAAAAATTCCACTGCAATGTTTCAAAAAATAAAACACTGAATCTGAACAGACAAGAAATATTGTTTCCATCAACATTTATATACCACCTCTAAAGCATATTAACAGAATAGCCCAATGAGTATGTCTATATAGTACTCATATCTTCAACATTCTAATTATCCTAAGTTTACATTCAAAAGATTAATTATAAATTTCAATACATTATAACAAGTACATGGAACTCAAGTAACCCACAAAAATATAAAGAAAAATTAATTTTGGATGCATTGGATATTGTGAAAATTGATTATATACATTGGAATTATCTTGTTATACCCAATTAAATTAGAGTCACGAGACCAGGGGGGAAGAAAAGGAAACGAAAAGCATTTAGGGAACAAGCACCTGCACAGGGATTATCTGGCAAGCCAGCTGCTGAAATGACCTATTATAACCTTAAGATCAGTTTTACCTAGTAGCTGCGGAAACGAACTGCTGTAACTCTAAGACTAGTTTTACCTTCCACAGTCACTCACAAATCAGAGCATGCCAGCTCCCAAAAACTTTGCTAGTGCCAATGCATTTTCTTTCAAAACAACGCATAACATTTCTCTAATAAAAACCTCAATCTTTTCTTTGTTCTTTGGACATACCAAAGACCAATGCAGTCTGTGTGTATGCCCAAATTACAATTCTATTGTCTCAAATAAAACGTGTTGTTCAGAGATTCATCTCTATATTTGATTTCTGTTGATAATATCCAACTATATTTTATTCTAATACACTATTTTAGAGACCAGTTATAACATGTTGCTCATGATAAACATCTGAAACTAGTTCAATTAGTAAACATCTATCTCTGTCAAATCTGCATTTTTACAATACATCTGTGCAACTCAGTGTTGAGAGGGGATTTACCAAACATACCTCTCTGGCAATGTTACTCAAAGCTTCATCTTCTGCAGAAAATCGGTCTTTCACAGGTGTTCTTTTCCTCCCAGAACCAGGAGTCCCCATCTTGTGTTCTTAACAGTCTTTTAACTTTGAAAGTGATTTAACTGTGTTTTCAGCCCTGAAGTAAACAAAAACATAGTAATTTCTTTCTTTCTGTGCGATTTTCATGTTCATTTATACATTCACTTTTAACAGAGAAATTGTATTTCTTCTTAGAGAAATCAGTCACCAAATACCTCTTCCCACTACCAAATTATTCCAATAAATTTTAGAATATTTAATTTTATACTAATTACTAAATCTCCCAACTCTTTTCACTATGCTACCCACGGCAACCTGTGAGAGTGTATTATAATATTAGCCTCAGAAAGCTGCCATCAGCAGAAATTCTACTTAACCACTTAAAATTACTATAGCTGGGCAGCCTGGCCAACATGGTGAAACCCTGTCTCTACTAAAAATACAAAAATTAGCCAAGCAGGGTGGCACACATCTGTAATCCCAGCTACCCGGGAGGCTGAGGCAGGAAAATCACTAGAACCCAGGAGGTAGAGGTTGTAGTAAGCCAAGATTGTGCTACTCCAGCTTGGGAGACAAAGTGAGACTCTGTCTCAAAATAAATAAATAAATAAATAAATAAATAAATAACTATAGTTATTTCTAAAACCAATCTCCATCCCAGAATGAAAAACATTTCAGAAGTTATTCAGCCTAAAGTTTTAGAAGATGTTCAAGAGGTTTTACTACTAAGCCTTATAGTTACAAAACTAACTTTGCCTTTTAGTGTAATTTAAGAAAAATTCCAATTAAATCACAACAACGCCAGACACGGTGGCTCTCACCTGTAATCCCAGCACTTGGGGAGGCTGAGGCGGGCAGATCACTTGAGGCCAGGAGTTCGAGACCAGCCTGGCCAACGTGGTAAAACTCCCATCTCTACTAAAAATACAAACATTAGCCGGGCGTGGTAATGCATGCTTATAAACCCAGCCACTCCGGTGGCTGAGGCACAAGAATCACCTAAACCCAGGAGGCAGAGATTGCAGTGAGTCAAGATCATGCCACTGGACTCCAGCCTGGG
>NW_012102377.1:3459348-3462850 GCF_000951045.1 Mandrillus leucophaeus
AACTTGGCTGGCCATCAGAATCTCATAGGAAGGAGTTGGGGAGGGCGGGGAGAAAGAGAGAGAGAGAGAGAGAGAGAGAGAGAGAGAGAGAGAGAGTGTGTGTGTGTGTGTGTGTATGTGTGTATTTAACTACAAATTTCTGCCTGGGTGTAGTGGTGCGAACCTGTAGCCCCAGCTACTCAGGAGGCTGAGGCAGGAGGATCACTTGAGCCCAGGAGTTCAAGTCTCGCCTAGACAACATAGCAAGACCTCATCTCCTTCAATCAACCAATCAATACAGATTTCTGGGCTCAACCCCCATAGATTCAGATTTACTAAGTATGAGGTATAGCTTGGGAATCTGTACACTGATAAAGCTCCCCGGGAGACTCTGATGATCGGTCATGTTTTAGAAAACCTATCGTAATAAGTTTATTTTACAAAAAGAGTCCATTTTACCTTTCTACCAGTCTTCTATTATCATTTTCAATTTCTGCTTTTCTGTTTTTTGTTTTGAGACGGAGTCTCGCTCTGTTGCCCAGGCTGGAATGCAGTGGTGCAATCTCGGCTCACTGCAATCTCCGCTTCCTTGGTTCAAGCAATTCTCTGCCTCAGGCTCCCGAGTAGCAGGCGCCCACCACCACACCCAGCTAATTTTTGTATTTTTAGTAGAGATGGGGTTTCACCATGTTGACCAGGCAAGTCTTGAACTCCAGACCTCGTGATCCACCCACCTCAACCTCCCAAAGTGCTGGGATTACAGGCGTGACCCGCCACGCCCAGCCCAATTTCTGTTTTTTAATAAGCAACAAATAGCCTACTGCAAGCCTAACACTGTTCTAAAGGTTAATGTGCCTTATCTTCTCTAACCATCACAACTCTGTGAGACAGGAAAATATTACTGCCATTTTACAGACGAGGAAACTGAAGTCTAGAGAAGTTTTAACAAAATTATTCAACCAGCAACTAGTATAGCCAGAATTCAAAGTCACACTTGTAAGTCTCCAAAGCCTACCTCTCCTGGAACATGAACAATGACTCAAATGGCTGAATTTTTAGCCTTGCTTCTGATACATTTTAGACAGTTATCTGAACATCACCTGTTTCCTCAGCTGTAAACATGGCTAATAATAATATCTATCCTACTTAGCTCAAGACTTTTGAGAGAATCAAGATGTGAAACTGCGTTCAAAGTCACGAACAATTACTGAAAAACAAAAAACAAGCTATTAATGGTGGAATTAGAGAGGACTGAGAAACAATCTGGCATAGTAAAAGGTTAAATGCACAGACTCTGGAGCCAAGCTTCAGGGTCTGAATCAAAGCTCTACTATTTCCTAGCTATGTAACCTTGGGGAAGTTACTTAATTTTTCTGTGCAATGGTTTCCGCATCTGCAAAATGCAGATAAAAAAAACTGATTGCAGAATTTTTTGCAGAATTTTATAAGGATTAAATGAATTAATGCATGTAAAATGCTTAGAATAGTGTTTGCCACATAGTAAGCACTCAACAAGTGCTGGATGTTAGAATCCTATACAATTTTTTAAAGAAAACATCACATTAAAAAAAAAAAAAGTTCAAATACTTAGTGACAACACAAAAGGACACTAGAAGGTGGTGGCATTTTCCTCCCTTATAGAAATCAGGGTAAATCCCTCCAATTTTGAAAGGAAACATTCTGGGTAGTTTCAATTTTCAACTACAATTATGTTGCTTCCAAAATGCTTCATTTGTGCAAATAGTTAAGATCACTCGCTGTAAAGTCGTATCTACTTTTTCATTTTTAAGTATCTTTTAACTGAAAAATATCTCTTTGATTTTTATTTTAAGTTCTGGGATACATGTGCAGGACCTGCAGGTTTGTTACATAGGTAAACATGTGTCATGATGGTTTGCTGTACCTATCAACCCATCACCTAGGTATTAAGCCACATATGCATTAGCTATTTATCCTGATGCTTTCCCTCACCCCACTGTGCTCCCTCTCCATAGGACCCAGTGTGTGTTATTCCCCTTCCTGTGTCCATGTGTTCTCACTGTTCAGCTCCCACTTATAAGTGAGAATATGTGGTGTTTGGTTTTCTGTTCCTGTGTTAGTCTGCTGAGGATAATGGCTTCCAGTTCCATCCATGTCCCTGCAAAGGATATGATATAGTTCCTTTTTATGGCTGCACAATATTCCATGGAGTGTATGTACCACATTTTCTTTATCCAGTCTATCATTGATGGGCATTTGAGAGTTGATGCAACTCAAACGTAACCCAAAACTATAAAAACCCTACAAGAAAATCTAGGCAATGCCATTAAGGACATTAGCACAGGCAAAAATTTCATGATCAATACCAATTGCAACAAAAGCAAGAATTGACAAATGGGATCTAATGAACTAAGGAGCTTCTGTAAGGCAAAAGAAACTACCATCAGAGTGAACAGACAAACTACAAAATGGGAGAAAGTTTTTGCAATCTATCCATTTGACAAAGATCTAATATCCAGAATCTGCAAGGAACTTAAACAAATTTACAAGAAAAAAAAAAACCATTAAAAAGTGGGCAAAGGACATGAACAGATACTTCTCAAAAGAAGTCATGTATGCAGCCAACAAGCATGAAAAAAAGCTCAACATCACTGATCGTTAGAGAAATGCAAATCAAAACCACAATGAGAAACCACTCACACCAGTCAGAATGGCGATTATTAAAAAGTCAAGAAACAACAGATGCTGACAAGGCTGTGGAGAAATAGGAATGCTTCTACACTGTTGGTGAGAATGTAAATTAGTTCAACCATTGTAGAAGACAGTGTGGTGATTCCTCAAAGACCTAGAACCAGAAATACCATTTGACACAGCAATCCCATTACCTGAAGGAATATAAATCATTCTATTATAAAAATACCTCCACATGTATGTTCACTGGAGCACTATTCACAACAGCAAAGACATGGAATCAATCCAAACGCTCTCACTGATTTTTAATATATTTTTGTTATAGTAATATCACAATTTCTTATCAGGTTTTAGGTAGTAACTTTCCTTTGCTTCAAACAGCCTCCTACAGCATTTGACTTCTAATTCAAAAGCTAACTGAGTAGCTTCCAAAAGGAAAATCGTAACAATGAGCTGGATCAAAAGAGTGTGTAATGTGTCAAAAGGAAACTACACTATTCCTAAATGAGTTATTTACTAATAACAAAGAGGAAGTGCTATGGTAATAATTCTCACCAAAAAAATATAATTTAATGATGCTCTTAATGATGTTCTAAGCAACTCTCATACCATATTAGTTTACGGTCAGTCTGCAGTTGCAGATAGAGTCTGAAACAAAGTTGGCAATTGACTAAGAAATCCCAGCTGGTAGTCATGTTAAATTTCCAATATACTGCAGGAAATGTTGCCAGTGATTCAACAGGTGACACACCCCTCCCCTTTTTCTTTTTTCTGAGTTACAATAAACTGAAACAAAATTGCCCCAGAAGTTCTGTTACCAACTAAAAGAATTAAACATAAAAATTCCACTGCA
>NW_012102377.1:3468180-3469388 GCF_000951045.1 Mandrillus leucophaeus
ACACTGTCCATGTAACAAATACCTGAGTGTCTGTTGTTACCAGGTACTATAGGAGGTGCTAAAGGTACAGTGATGAACAAAACTGATGTAGTTAAATTATTAAGAACATAATGCCAGGCGCGGTGGCTCATGCATGTAATCCCAGCACTTTGGAAGGCCAAAGCGGGTGGATCACCTGAGGTCAGGAGTTCAAGACTAGCCTGACCAACATGGTGAAACCCTACCTCTACTAAAAATACAAAATTAGTGGGACATGGTGGCACATGCCTGTAATCCCAGCTTACTTGGGAGGCTGAGACAGGAGAATCACTTGAACCCGGGAGACAGAAGTTGCAGTGAGCCGAGGTTGCACCCCTGCACTTCAGCCTGGGCAACAAGAAGGAAACTCCTTCTCAAAATATAAAAAAAAGAATATATCTATGAACCTGTTACTATTACTTATTAGACCTATTTTAACAAAAGGGAGAAGAAAAACCCATCCGCCAGGATTAAATAATAAGGATGAAAAAGACCATCTAACCTTTCTAACACATGGTATTTGAGATTAAAGATTACCATGAAAGAATGCAAGCCAAATTTCATGACCTGTTTTCTTCTATACACATTGCTAACAAGTATAGCTCATTTAGCTAAATATTCCGTAACTTAAAAAAATTTTGACTTCCTTTAACAAAATAAACCAGCAAAATTTCATTACAGTATGAATCACAAAAGAATTCTCAAGTAAGTCTGTCCTCACAGAATTGGCTATATTGAAATTCTAAATGACTTTAATGTACTGGAATTTACTTGATTCAGGCTAAATAAAGCAGAACTACTCCACCAAAAAGTTTTCTCCAATAAAGATTCAGGACATTCCCAACTTATCTGACACCATTTCTCATTCATCAGAGCTAGCTTATTATTCTGTCCACCAGAATAAAGACTGATGATGGTTTACTACTTTTATTTCACTAGAGAAGATATATCTGGATGTGATTATTAAGAACTCATTTAAAAATGGAAACACCAGCTGGGCATGGTGGCTCACGCCTGTAATACCAACACTTTGGGAGGCCAAGGCGGGCAAATCACAGGAGATCAGGAGTTCGAGACCAGTCTGGCCAACATGGCAAAACCCCATCTCTACTAAAAATACAAAAACTAGCCAGGTGAGATGGCACATGTCTGTAATCCCAGCTACTTGGGAGGCTGAGAGAGAAGAATCG
>NW_012102377.1:3469868-3482924 GCF_000951045.1 Mandrillus leucophaeus
GCCACCATGCCCAGCTAATTTATGTATTTTTGGTAGAGACAGGGTTTCGCCATGTTGGCCAGGCTGGTGTCAAACTCCTGACCTCAGGTGATCTGCCCGTGTTGGCCTCCCAAAGTGCTGGGATTACAGACGTTAGCCACCAGGCACGACCCGAAGATTTCTTAAAAAACTAAAAGTAGAACTACATTTGATCCAGTAATCCCACTACTAGGTCTCTACCCAAGGAAAAGAAGTTATTATACGAAAAAGACACATGCACACACATGTTCATAGCAAAACAATTCACAATTGCAAAGATACGGGAAAAACCTAAGTGCTCATCAACCAACGAGCAGATAAAGAAAATGTGGTACATACACACCATGTAATACTACTCAGCCATAAAAAGGAATGAAATAATGCCTCTTGCAGCGACTTGGATGGAGTTGGAGGCCATTACTCTAAGTGAAGTAACTCACGAATGGAAAATCAAATATCATATGATCTCACTTATAATTGGGAGCTAAAATATACAGACGCAAAGGCATAAGAATGATATAATAGACTTTGGGGACTTGGTGGTGGGGGCAAGCGCAGGGGCGTAAGGAATAAAATACTACATATTGGGTACAGTATAAACTGCTTGGGTGATAGATAGGCGCACTAAAATCTCAGAAATCACCACTAAAGAACTTACCCACGTAACCAAAAACCATCTGTACCCCAAAAACTATTGAAACAAATTTTTTTTTGAAATGGAGTCTCGCTCTTTCTTGCCCAGGCTGGAGTTTAATGGCACGATCTTGGCTCACTGCAGCCTTTGCCTCCCGGGTTCAAGTGATTCTCCTGTCTCAGCCTCCCGAGTAGCTGGGACTACATGTGTGTGCCAACATACCTGGTTAATTTTGTAATTTTAGTAGAGACGGAGCTTCACCATGTTGGCCAGGCTGGTCTCGAACTCCTGACCTCAGGTGATCCACCTGCCTCAGCCTTCCAAGGTGCTAGGATTACAGGTATAAGCCATATGACCAGCCAAAATAAAATTTTTTTAAAAAAATGGTAATGGTGTATACAAATATTAGCCACCTACTAAAAAAAAGCAACATGCAACACAATGTTCCTTTTCAGACTACAGTGACAATTTAGTGAATGCACTGTGGTATCATCCAATATTTGTCCATCAGTCAGCTTTCCAAGGACACAATGAAAGATATTTCACAGAAGCAGGAGAAAAAATGTAAGCATTTTCTAATTTCAGACACATAAAAATAATTAGAGAATAAAAATAGATTTGGCTAGAAGTATATCAATAGTTTAACAGTGGTTTTGTTAGGAAGATAGCATTATGGATGCATTTTTTTCTTAATTCTCTAAAATTTCAATAGCATTGAGGAAAAAGAGATGCATTTTAAAACCAGACGTGGTAGCTCACATCTAATAATCCCAGCACTTTGGGAGGCTGAGTCAGGAGAACTGCTTGAGCATAGGAGTTTGAGACCAGCCTGGGCAACATGGCAAAACCCTGTCTCTACAAAAATTTAAAAAAATTAGCCAGGCATGTTGGCATGTGCCTGTAATTCCAGCTACTTGGGAGGCTGAGGTGCGAGAACTGACTGAGCCTGGGAGGTCGAGGCTGCAGTGAGCCATGATCACAGCACTCCAGCCTGGGTGACAGAGTGAGACCCTATCTCAAAAAAATAAATAAATAAAAATAAAAACATTCCAATCTAAGGTGCAAAAAATAAACTAGCCCCCAACTGGATCACGTCCAAATTAAACATAATATGCTATACTACTGAGACACCAATCTGAAACCACTGCTGGTAGCATTCTTTTGAATCTTTCTTTTCTTTCTCCTCTATCCCCATGATCCATTTTCTTTCTTTCTCAACTAACAATGCCTAAGCCTTACACCTGCCAGAGTACTCCTGGACCACAAATTTATGTAAAAAATTCTTTCTTAAAATTGCTTCCAAACAAAATGGTTTCAACAAGCTCCAGAATAGGCAGCACTGAGAAACAGATGACAGGAAAAAGCAGCACAGGATAAGCAGGAAATAGGAACAACTTCCTATCTTCCTTATCCTTCTTGTCATATCTACAGAGGGCACCTAGGTGTTTATATGACTGACTGGCCAGGTCCAGTTGCCTTTTTCAGTTCACATAATGCAGATCAAGAATGACCTAGCTCAAAGGATAACCTAGCAGTTTTAAAAGAACTGTATTATTTGTACCCTGCAGGCAGGTTTCCTTACCAGTATTAGAAAAATGACGAGACTGGGCAACACGGTGAAATCCTGTCTCTACAAAAAAAAAAAAAAAAAAAAAAAAATTATCCAGACAAGTTGATGAACACCTGTAGTCCCAGCTACTTGGGAGGCTGAGGTGGGAGGACTATGTGAGCCAAGGGAGGTCAAGGTTATGGTGAGCCATGATAATACCACTGCACTCCAGCCTGGGTGACAGAGGGAGACCCTGTCTCAAAAAAAGAAAAAAAAAAAAAAAGGAGAAAGGAAAGGTTTTTCAGTTCTCATGCAATCTATTTTCTAGTTAACTCCAGGTCATTCTGTATCAGTGATGGAGGAAACCTTGAAAGAAATAAGATTCCTAACATAGCCAATGGGAAATCTTTCAACAAAATGACAAAACTGAGAATGTAGACTCAAAGGAAACCTTAAATACATTATTTTGTTTTTGATCCTAAAGGACTTGCCGTAAATTTCTACCCCAAAGTTTCCTCAAGAACACTTTTCTTCAGGAGCACATTAACTCCTTGGAGTGTTTCCTTGGTGGTATCAAACAACTTAAAGAGCTAAACCTTTTCCTCAATTGATAAGAACAAAACTGCCTGTATTTTTGTCAAGTCCTTTACCCACACAGTGTCAAGTTGATTTTCCCCAGATGGTTTTATCATGAAGCATTTGTCTACTTAAGGAAAAGAAGGAAAGTATCTTCAGGATCTTGTGGAATATAAACCTTCCAAAACAGACCGATATTTCAATAAGGCTTTCTCTTCTCCAATGAGCTTCTCATATAATACACATCTGAAATAACAGGCATTTTGCCACAGTAAAAGTGGCACTTCAATCATGATATTGTCCACTTTTGTAAGAACAGAATGTGCATGTAGCACCAGTATGTCACATTCTAAAAATAGGACACTTAGAAAGTTCTGTGCCTAATCTGGATCCTGATAGATAGCTCCTTTATATCTAAGTATTGCATCATGGAGAATTCAAAATATTGTCCCTATATGTCTTTGCATCACAGCTGCCATTACTGTGAACGCTAGTCTGCACAAGAAAACATTCTGTAGTTATTCATAAACAAATCCCAGTACATGGAATTGTCCCTGAACTAAAGACTTAGTGTGATTGCAGTTGTTGCCACTTGACAAAACTTAAAATGAAAAGATTCAAGTTCAATTGATTGCACTACCACTTGCTGTGTTACCCTCCCCACTTTCTACACCTCCATCTCTTTATTAGTTTCATCGATATAACATGGTTAATGTGAGGCTCAAATGAATGAAGAAAAATCCAAGCATTTAACAAACTATAAAGCACTCCATAAATATTTAAAGCATTCTAAATTAACTACCTGTTTTGCATATTTAGCTTGTGAAATTGACAAAAAAAAAGCAATCCTGGCCTTTCTTTATAATTTCATACTTTTAACTAGACAAAAATATCCTTGATTTCCTCCAGCATGCACTGTCTAATAGCATTAAACCATGCTAAGACTTTCTGCTAAAGTACAGAACAATTTGGAAAAAATAAATGCCTTAACTATAATCATTTTGCTGTCTAGCACATGTATACAATAAAAACAAAAAAGGAGAAATTCTTAAGGAACTTTGTATCAAAGTTTATTTTTAAAACTCTAAATGAATAAACAAGTTTTGGGAGTGCAGCCTTATAATGGTTATGCTAGTCCTCTTAGTAGAACACAAGTGACTTGAAACAGAAGACAGAGATCATTAAACGTTGTATTTAAAATATTTGCATATTGTTCTATGTAAATTTTACCTCAAAAGAAAAAAGTCCTCTATACAAATATTAAACTCTAGCCAATCATGTGCATGCTAAAATATTTAGGGTTGAAGTGTACTGAGATCTACTACTTCAAACTGCAACAACAAAAGATTAAATGACGGAATCCAGATGGTAGGTACATTAGTGTTCACAGCACAACTCTTTCAATTTTTCTGTATGTTTAAAAAAAAATTGTTTTTTGAGACAGGGTCTCCCACTCTTTCTCCCAGGCTGGAGAGCAATGGTTCGATCTCGGCTCACTGCAACCTCTGCCTCCCAGGCTCAGGCGATTCTCCTGCCTCAGTCTCCCAAGTACCTGGGACTACAGGCCCACACCATTGCACTTGGCTAATTTTTGTATTTTTGGTAGACACAGGGTTTCGCCATGTTGGCCAGGCTCATCTTGAACTCCTGGGCTCAAGCGATCCACCTGCCTCAGCCTCCCAAAGTGCTAGGATTACAGGCGAAAAAGCCACCGTGCTCAGGGTATGTTTAAAATTTTTTATCATCGGCCAAGCATGGTGGCTCACTCCTGTAATCCCAGCACTTTGCGAGGCCGAGACAGGCAAATTGCTTGAGCCCAGGAGTTTGAGACCAGCCTGGAAAGCAAAGTGAAACTCTGTCTCTAAAAAAAAATTTTTTTAATTTTTTATAATAAAATGTTGGGGAAAGAGTAACTGCTTAAGAAGTGTGGATGACTAGGTGAAAAAAAAGGCATGGGAATTAGGAATTGCAATTAAAAATCTTGAGTGAAAAAGAAAAGGAAGGCAGAGGTAATCATAGCACTGAAGAACACCCAATAGTTACATGCACATTAATAATAAAGATTATGTGGGGTGTGGTGGCTCATGCCCGTAATCCCAGCACTCTGGGAGGCCGAGGCAGGAGGATCACCTGAGGTCGGGAGTTTGAGACCAGCCTGACCAACATGGAGAAACCCAGTCTCTACTAAAAATACAAAATTGGCCAGGCATAGTGGCACCTGCCTGTAATTCCAGCTATTTGGGAGGCTGAGGCAGGAGAATTGCTGGAACCCGGGAGGCAGAGGTTGCAGTGAGCCAAGATCGTGCCATTGGACTCCAGCCTGGGCAACAAGAGTGAAACCCTGTCTCAAAACAAACAAACAAACAAACTAAAGATTACGGCAGGGCACTGTGGCTCATGCCTGTAATCCCAGTACTTTGGGAGGCTGAGGCAGGCAGACCACTTGAGCCCAAGGGTTCAAGACCAGCCTGGGCAACACGGTGAAACCCTGTCTCTACAAAAAACACAAAAATTAACCAGGCGTGATGGCACACACCTGTAGTCCCAACTACTTGGAAGGCTGAGGTGGAAGGATTGCTTGAATCCAGGAGGTAGAGGATGCAGTATGCCTTGATCACACCACTGCAATCCAGCATGGATGACAGCGTGAGACCTTGTCTCGAAAAAATAAGATAAAATAAAGATTATAGGCAGGCAGAAAATGGCTCCAACCAGAAGAGGAAAAAAGGAAAGGAAAGAGAGAGGAAGACAATGAGAAGGAGAGGGAGGAGAGAGGGGGGAAAAGAAGAGGGAGGGAGGGATTACAGTTAAAGACATCAATCCTGCAAATATCTAAATGAGATCGTTACATTAAAATGAATAAATCATTAGCAGAACCTACAGGAAGAATACAGAAGGTATATTCAGAAATTGAGGCAAAGTACAAAATGAAAAAAATATATACAGGCAAAACTGGAAAACTTGGCAAAACAAGGAAAGGCAAATGCTAAACACAAACTAAACGTCAAAAGAACATTAGAAACTATAACGGTTCACTTAAACTCATACTTCATAAAGAATAATGCTTACAAAGATGAGAACCTACATAATCATTCCTTCTACTTTTATAGTCAGTTGTCCTAAGAATTACCGAAGATATTTTTAAAGTCTCATATTTTGACTACCCACTATCCTCATATCTCCAATGCAACTGATTATCTTTCCATTTCCTCTCTTCCTACGATAACATGCCAGCGGTTGCATTTCTCTACTTGGTAAATTTATGTTCATTTAATGTTCATTTACAGAATAAATGGGCTATATGTTGGACATAAATCTTTATACTATTTCATCAACTGTGCAGAACCCAAATTAGGAAGATAGACTAAACAACAATTCACTTACCTATATTTTCTGAGAAGCAAACCACTTTCTAGTACCATTCAAATAGCTTCCTTTCTTGATACCTTTTAAAGTATCTCAGAGATGTATGGACATACAATGAGAGGATAAAAGAAAGGAAGACTGACAATTACATATTGCTGAGAGTAGGAAAGACTTAAAAGTGTGAAACAGGTCAGGCAGTGGTGGCTCACACCTGTAATCCCAGCACTTTGGGAGGTCAAGGCAGGGGGATCGCTTGAGGTCAGGAGTTTGAGACCAGCCTGGCCAGCATGGTGGAGCCCCATCTCTACTAAAAATACAAAAGTTAGCCAGGCATGGTGGCGCATGCCTGTAATCCCAATTACTCGGGAGGCTGAGGCAGGAGAATTGCTTGATCCTGGGAGGCAGAGGTTGCAATGAGTCAAGGTCGTATCACTGCACTCCAGCCTGGGCAACAGAGCAAGACCACATATCAAAAAAAAAAGGCCTGAAATAAAGCAGAAAACAGGAAAGGACTAGAAGTATTAGAAAGAAAAATATAAGCCCAGGTAGCAAAGAACCAAAGAATCAAGATGAAACAAAAAATAAGAGAAACGGGAACACATGTAAGGAGGATATAATTTTTCAATATTAAAAAAAATGCAATCAATATGAAGGAGGCTCTAAAACTAGAAATTTTCATAAAATAAAACCTATCACGTACCTTTAATTTTTCTCTTTTCAACAAATATCTACTGAGAATTTGCAAGGCACTATTTACATAGCACTGTCACTGCCTTGTAAGTAGACAAAAGAGAACACTGGGAAAATAAAAGTGGTAAAGAGATCAGAGAGAAGGTTCTCTGAAGCACAAAAGTTTTTATTTTGAAGAAGTCCAATTTATCCATTTTTTTCTTTTGTTGCTTCTTTTGATGTCATATCCACGAAACCTACCTCAAGGCCATGAAGATTTATTTTTATATTTTCTTCTAAGAGTTTTACAGTTTTATCTCTTATATTTAAGTCTATGATCCATTTTCAGTTCATTTTCGTGTATGGTATGAGGCAGGAATCCAACTTCACACTTTTGCACATGGATATCTATTTGTCCCAGTATCATTTGTTGAAAAGACCATTCTTTCTCCCACTGAATTATCTTGCCACCCTTGTCAAAAATCAACTGACCATAAAAGGATTTACTTTCCGGATACTTAATTCTATTTCACTGAGCTTAATGGCTATCCTATGCCAGTATCACACCATCTTGATTAACATAGCTTTGAGGTAAATTTTTTAATTGGGAAAAGTGAGTCCTCCAAATTTTTTGTTCTTCCTCTAACACTGGCTATTCTAGGGCCCTTGCATTCCCATATAAATTTTAGAATGAGTTTGTTACTTTCTCTTTTTTGTTTTCGTTGACAGAGTCTCGCAACCAGCCAGGCTGGAGTGCAGCGGCACGATCTCGGCTCATTGTAACCTCCTTCTCCCCGACTCAAGCAATTCTCCTCTCTCAGCCTTCTGAATACCTGGGATTACTAAGGCATGTGCCACCACACCTGGCTAATTTTTGTATTTTTAATAGAGATGGGGTTTCACCACATTGGCCAGGCTGTTCTCAAACTCCTGACATCAGGTGATCTACCTGTCTCCGCCTCCCAAAGTGCTGGGATTACAGGCGTGAGCCACTGTACCCAACCTGAGTTTCTCAATTTCTGGAAAAAAAAAAAAAGGAAAGAAAAAGAGAGGGAAAAAAAAGGCAGCTGGGGTTTTGACACAAAAATTAGCCAGGTATAGTGACTCACACCTGTAGTCCCAGCTACTTGCAAGGCTGAGGCAGAAGGACTGCGTGAGCCCAATGAGTAAGCCCTAGGCAAAACAAAACAAAACAAAACAAATCACTTAAAAGTCTTTATATTAAGTAGTTAGACCTCCAGGTCCCCCTTTCCATTGCTAGGCTACTACCTCAGCTTCAACTTCATCTCCTATTCCCCAGGATACCAGAAGTTCTAGAAGACAAAGGAGCTCTGGGGAAGGGAAGGGTGAGCAATGGGAATAGGAATGGAGTAGGAAGTGTGGGCTTAGGTGAAAGTATGCATTTTGAAATGTGGGACTGCTTCAGCCATCTTTAAATCACCCACCCTGCTACCAAAATATATACCGCTCTTCGAGGGAGGTCAACATTGACCAACCCCACCTACTTTCAAACCAAGAAGTCTGTGAAAACTCCCTAACTCAAAAGAGTAACTTTGTGAAAATAAACTACACAGGGAGAAGAAAACTTCAAAAATAACCATTATTATCTTCAGAAAATTAAGACAAATTATAGCCATGAAACAAGAACAAGAGGCTATTAAAATTTTCAGAGAATAGGGTCGGGCACAGTATCTCAAGCCTGTAATCCCAACACTTTGGGAGGCCGAGGCAGGCGGATCACCTGAGGTCAGGAATTCGAGACCAGCCTGACCAACATGGTGAAACCCCATCTCTACTAAAAATACAAAATTAGCTGGGCATGGTGGCACACGCCTGTAATCCCAGCTACTCGGGATGCTGAGGCAGGAGAATCACTTTAACCCAGGAGGCAGAGGTTGCAGTGAGCCGAGATCATGACATTGCACTCAAGTCTGGGCAACAGGAGCAAAACTCTGCCTCAAAAAAAAAAAAAATTTCAGAGAATACAAGATCTTGCAAATTAAAACATGATAGTAGAAATTAAAAACATAATAGAAATCAGCAATTCCACTCTTAGGTATATACTCAAGAGAATTGAAAACTTATGTCCACACAAAAACTTGTAACTGAATATTCACAGTAGCATTATTCCTAACAGCCAAAAGTGAAAACAATCCCAATGTCCATCAGTTGATGAATAGATAAGCAAATGTGGCATATCCATACAATGGAATATCATTCAGCCATAAAAACAAATATATTGGGCCTGGCATGATGGCTCATGCCTGTAATCCCAGCACTTTGGGAGGCCAAAGCAGGGGGATCACTTGAGGTCAAGAGTTGGAGACCAGCCTGGTCAACATGGTGAAACCCCACCTGAAAAAAAAAAAAGATTAGCCAGGCATGATGGGACGCATCTGTAATCCCAGCTACTCGGGAGGCTGAGACATGAGAATCGCTTGAACCCAGGAGGCAGAGGTTACAGTGAGCCAAGATCGCATCACTACACTCCCTCCAGCCTGGGCAACAGAGCAAGACTGTCTCAAGAAAGAAAACAACAACAACAACAAAAAGGAATAAAGTATTGACTCGTGCTACATACAACAAGAGTAAATCCTGAAAAGTGATAAAAGCCAGACACAAAAACTACATATTGAATAACTTCATTTATGTAAAATGTCCAGAACAGGTAAATCCATAAGGACAGAAAGTATAATAGACTAGTGCTTTCCACAGTCTCGGGTAAAGAGGAAATGGAGAGGACTGCTATGGTATGAAGTTTCTTTGTGGGGGTAATGAACACCTTCTGGAATTAGTGCTGATGGCTGCACAACTTTGTGACTACACTAAAAAACCACTGAAAAGGTCACTACTTTAAAGAGGTAAATTTTATGATACATGAATAGTACCTGAATAAAAAAATTAGTTTTAGAAAACTCAGGTTGGGAAATAAAGTTCAGGAAGTCTGACAGAAAACAGGAAAAAAAAAAAAGAGAGATAGAAAACAAGAAAGAAAAATATATAAGGTTAAAGTATCAGTCCAGAGGGACCAACATTCAACTAACTAGAGAAGGAGAAAACAGGCTGCGTGTGGTGGTTAATGTCTATAATCCCAACATTTTGGGAGGCCAAGGCGGGCAGATTCCTTGAGTTTAGGAGTTCGAGCCTGGGCAACATGGCAAAACCTCCTCTCATCTCTATCAAAAACTACAAATATTAGCTAGGCGTGGTGGGGACTGAGACGGCAGCATCACTTGAGGCCAGGAGGTCAAGGTTGTAGTGAGTCATGTTGGTGCCACTGTACTCCAGCCTGGGTGACAAAGCAAGACTCTGTCTCAAAAAAAAAAAGACAAGACAGAGAGAGAAAGAGAAAACAAAAATAAATTATTAATCAAATGACTTCCCAGAAGTTAAGAACATGAGTTGCCAGACTAAAAGGGCCCAAAGTGTTCAACACAAGTCCTGAGTTCACACCAAGGCATATCTTAGAGAATTTTAAACAATGAGAACAAAGATGATTTTACAACCTTTCATGGGGTGGGAAAGTCAGGCCACACATCAAGGATTAAGAATGGCTTCAAGACTTTCAAAAGTAATTCTGGAAACAAGAAGACGATAGAGTGATGCCTTCAAACTCCTGAAGGAAAATTATAGATGATCTATAAGTAGCCTGTATCAGTCAAATCCCTCTATTTCTCATACTTGATTATTAAAGACATTTTCGGACATGAAAGGTCTCAAAAATTTACCTCTTTTACACTCTTTGTCACTAAGCTACTAGAAGATAGGCTTCACCAAGTAAAAGTGAAAAACCAACAGAGAGGAAAACTTAGCATACAGGAAATAAACACAGAAGAGGGGCAAAAGGGAATCTCCAGAAGAATGATAGGTATCTCAGAAAGAAAGCTACAGATTAGAGCAATATGACTCAAGAGACACAATGAAGGACTGTCATTACCAAAATCCCCACAGCCTTTGGGGCACATCCATTTAACATGAGATGTGCCTGGTCCAGGTTTTCATCAGAATTTAGTTTGTCTTGACCCCGTGTTGATGAAGTTTCTGGAGCCTAGATGGGCTGAAGTCTTATTTCACAGCACAGATGTGTTTTGCTTTTCCTTATTCTTGAGAGCTAGAGCATGATGAGCTTAGCTTAGAAGCAAAACCACATAGAGCAATCTACTCTCCCAATCACATTTCTTCTAGATATTTACCATAGTATCCTGTAAACACTTTAGTTTCGCCAGATTCCCTGATTATGGTGAGCCTGTGTTTCTCCAGACTCACTAACAAACTTTCCCAATGACTTGCCAAAAAGGATCAAGGAAGACTCTTTTCAGCTTATCTGCTGGGAGCTTTCATCTAATAGCAGCAGTATGTACCTTTCCTTTCACACCCTCAGCTGATGCTTGCTATTCAGCTTTCCAAAACAAAATGATATACTTCTTAGGGATACATACCATGGCAGAGATTGGCTTATTGTTCACCAAGGCATTTTCCCTTTTCTTCCTTGCAGTTAAGTGTAGCCATTTGACTCAGTTCTAGCCAGTGGAATGTGGACAAAACTGATGTATACCACATCCTGGCCTGGCCCACCAAACTTGCCATGCAATCTACCACAGTCCCTCTCTTTGTCCTCACATCTGCCAGCCAGATGCAGGAAACTCAAACTCTTTGAGGCCCCAGGGGTTGGTAGAATCACTAGTCGAAAGCAGCCTGAGTCCCTCAATGACTCTGTGGAATAGACCACTCTGTCACTGCTTTTCAACTCACAGCAAAGATGTGAGTGAGAAATTTTGCGTTAAAAACCACTGATTTGGTAGTTATTCACTAAAGTAGTTCAGCCTATCCTGACTAACAGACTCAGAGAGGTAGTAGAGCTTTTCAGTTTTTCAAAATTAAACATTTTGGCCAAAAATACATGTATGGACATGGAGGATATTGCAGGCTTGAGCAGAGAATGGTCCCAAGAGAATGAATAATGTGTTAAAATAGGCTTGTGATTTCCTGGGAGGGAGGGGGTGCCATTAAAGGATATCTTGAGGAAACTTCTAGGATAACTGTAATATGTAATTTCTTGACTTAGGTAATGAGATCACAAGTGTTCATGTATTACTCTTCCTAAAACTATATTTTTGTTTTATATTTCTCTATAGTTCACAACTAATTATTTTACACAAAATAAATTAGTTTTATAACTTACAAATTAATTGATGTTGTAAGCTAGAATGGATGGATGGACACATAGATAAACAGATAAACAGACAAGACAGATAAAGGCTCTTGAAAAATCTGTTGGAGCATTTAGGGGGAAAGCAACAGGTAAACAGAAAATTATGTAAACGTCAAAGTCAAATTTTAACTCCCTGAAAAAACAAAGTTAAACAAGAAAGGAAACAAGTATGATATACTACATGGCTGATCAGTAAACAATATTTATTTCATTATAATGAAAACACCAACTATTGTTTTAAAATTTCAAAATTGGAATGTTGCAGGGAGGGAAAGTGGGATGAAATAGTGAAGAAACGCAAAACAACAATAAAACCACCAGTAAGCCCCATCATCTGAAGATACTCCTATTTTAATAACATTATTTTTTAAACAAAAATTGGTTAATATGGCCGGGCATGGCGGCTCACGCCTGCAATCTCAGCACTTTGGAAGGCTAAAGTGGGCAGATCACCTGAGGTCAGGAGTTCGAGATCAGCCTGGTCATGGGGTGAAACCCCATCTCTACCAAAAATACAAAAATTAGCCGGGCATGGAGGCAGGTGCCTGCAATCTCAGCCACATGGGAGGCTAAGGTGGGAAAACTGAAGGCGGGAGGTGGAGGTTGCAGTGAGCCAAGATCACACCACTGCACTCCAGCCTGGACGACAGAACAAGACGCCATCTCAAAAAAAAAAAAAAAAAAAGTTTCTAAAACATGCTATTTTGTAATCAGTTATGGTAGACAAATTCTAAGGTGGTTCCCCACCCTAATCCCCCTTCCTAGTGTTCACATCTTTGTATAATTACTTCTCCCATGAATGTAGGTGAGTCCTGTGACTTACTTCTAACCAACAGAATATGGCAAAGGTTATATAGGATGTTACTCCCGTAACTATGCTACATTATATAAGACTGTCTTGCAGCCAGGCGGGTGCGGTGGCTTACGCCTGTAATCCCAGCACTTTGGGAGGCCGAGGCAGGTGGATCACGAAGTCAGGAGATCAAGACCACCCTGGCTAACACGGTAAAACGCTGTCTCTACGAAAAATAT
>NW_012102377.1:3483239-3505073 GCF_000951045.1 Mandrillus leucophaeus
GAAAAATTGCTTTCCACAAAACTGGTCCCTGGTGTCAAAAAGGTTGGGGATCACTGCCTTACACCATATAGAAAAGTTAACTCAGGGACCGGGCATGGTGGCTAATGCCTGTAATACTAGCACTTTGGGAGGCCAAGGCAGGTGGATCACCTGAGGTCAAGAGTTCAAGACCAGCCTGACCAGTGAAACCCTGTCTCTACTAAAAATACAAAAATTAGCTGAGCATGGCAGCAAGCGCCTGTAATCCCAGCTACTTGGGAGGCTGAGGCCAGAGAATCACTCGAACCCAGGAGGTGGAGGTTGCAGTGAGCCAAGATTGCACCATTGCACTCTAGCCTAGGCGACAAGAAAGAAATTCTGTCTCAAAAAAAGAAAGAAAAACGAAAAAACTCAAAATGGATCAAAGACCTAAACAAATGAGCTAAAACCATAAAATTCGTAGGAGAAAATATATGGGAAAAACTTCATGATATTGAATTTGGCTATGATTTCTTGGACATAATACCAAAAGCACAAGCAACAAAAGAAAAGGTAAATTGGATTTCATCAAAATTAAAAACTTTGGGCAGGGTGCGGTGGCTCACGCCTGTAATCCCAACACTTTGGGAGGCCAAGGCAGGTGGATCACGAGGTCAGGAGTTCAAGGCCAGCCTGGCCAACATGGTGAAAACCCGTCTCTACTAAAAATACAAAAATTAGCCAGGCATGGTGGCATGTGCCTGTAATCCCAGCTATTCAGGAGGTTGAGGTAGGAGAATAGCTTGAACCTGGGAGGTGAAGGTTGCAGTAAGCCGACATTGGGCCACTGCACTCCAGGCTGTGACAGAGCAAGACTCCATCTTAAAATAAAATAAAATAAAAACTGTATACATCAAAGCACACTATCAGAAAGTAAAAAGGCAACCCATGGAATAAAAAAAAAAAATTTGCAAATTATATTGCTGATAACGGAATGATATAAAGAAATCCTACAACTAAGCAACAACAAAAACCCAATTAAAAAGATAAAAGACATAAGTAGACGTTTCTTCAAACAAGATACACAAATGGTCACATGAAAAGATGCTCAGCCGGGCCTGGTGGCTCAACATATGTAATCCCAGCACTTTGGGAGGCTGAGGCAGGAGTATTGCTTGAGCCCAGCAGTTGGAGACCAGCCTGGACAAAGTTGCTTGAACTCAGGAGTTGGAGACCAGCCTAGGCAACGTGTGTCTACAAAATATTAAAAAAAGAGGCGGGGCACTGTGGCTCATGCCTGTAATCCCAGCACTTTGGGAGGCTGAGGTGGGCGGATCACCTGAGGTCGGAAGTTCAAGACTAGCCTGGTCAACGTGAAGAAACCCCATCTCTACTAAAAATACAAAATTAGTTGGACGTGGTGGCGCATGCCTGTAATCCCAGCTACTTGGGAGGCTGAGGCAGAAGAATTGCTTGAACCCAGGAGGCAGAGGTTGCAGTGAGCAGAGATCATGCCATTGAACTCCAGCCTGGGCAACAAGAGCAAAACTCTGTCTCAAAAAAAGAAGAAAAGAAAATCAGCTGAACATGGTGGTACATGCCTGTGCTGTGGTCCCAGCTACTGGAGAGGCTGAGGTGGGAGGATCACTTTAGCCCAGGAGGTCGAGGCCGCAGTGAGGCATGATCGTGCCACTACACTCCAGCCTGGGTGCCAAAGCAAAATCTTGTCAAAAAAAAAAAAAAAAGAAAGAAAGAAAGAAAGAAAAGAAAGAAAAGAAAAGCGAAAAAGAAACAATGCACAATATCACTCATCACCAGGGAAATACAAATCAAAACCACAGTGAGATACCACCCTATTAGAGATTTTATTTTAAAATCTCTAGACATTTTTCTGTTAGAAAACAGGGCCAGGCACAATCAGGCCAGGTGCAGTGGCTCATGCCTGTAATCCCAGCACTTTGGGAGGCAGAGGTGGGCAGATCACAAAGTCAGGAGTTCGAGACCAGCCTGGTCAATAGGGTGAAACCCTGTCTCTACTGAAAATACAAAAATTAGCCGAGTGTGGTGGCGGGTGCCTGTAGTCCCAGCTACTTGGGAGGCTGAGGCAGAAGAATTGCTTGAACCCAGGAGGCAGAGGTTGCAATGAGCCGAGATTGCACCATTGCACTCTAGCCTAGGCTACAGAGCAAGACTCCATCTCAAAAAAAAAAAGAAAAAAAGAAAACAGGACCAGGCACAATGGCTCACACCTGTAATCCCAGCACTTTGGGAGGCCGAGGTTGGCAGATCACTTGAGCTCAGGAGTTTGAGACCCTCCTGGGCCACATGGAGAGACCTCACCTCTGCAAAAAATACAAAAATTAGCCGGGCACGGCAGTGCACACCTGTGCTCCCAGCTACTCAGGAGACTGAAGTAGAAAGGAATACTTGAGCCCGGGAGATCAAGGCTACAGTGAGCTGTGGTTGGGCCCCTGCATTCCAGTCTTGGTGACAGAGTGAGACCCTGGCTTGACATAAATAAAAATCAATCAATAAGAAAACAGAAAATAACAAGTGTTGGCAAGGATGTGGAGAAATTGCAACCCTTGTGCATTGCTGGTGGTAATGTAAAATGGTGTAGCCACTATGGAAAATAGTATGGTGGTTCCTCAAAATATTAAGCATAGAATTACCAAATAAAATTTGATAACTATCAAATTACTAGCAATTCCACTTCTAGGTACATACACAAAAGAATTGAATGTGGCACTCGAACAGATATTTGTTTACTCATATTCATGGTGGCATTATTCCCAAAAGCAGAAAGATGGAAACAACCCAACTATCAACAGGTGATTAAACAATATGGTATAAACACACAAAGGAATATTATTCAGTCTTAAAACAAATGAAATCCTGATACATGCTACAACATGGATGAATCTTGAAGAGATCATGCTAAGAGAAATGAGCCAGACACAAAAGACAACTATTACATAATTCCATTTATACGAGGTACTTACAGTAGACAAATTCATAGAGTCAAAAAGTAGAACGATGGTTACCAAGGGCTATGAGCATGAGGTGACATTGTTTAATGGGCAGAGCTTGCTTGGGATGACAAAAAAGTTACGGACATGGATAGAGGTGATAGTTACACAACAATGTAAATGTACTTTATACCACCAAATTGTACACTTAAAAATGGTTTAAATGATAAATTTTAGGTTATGTATACAGTCATGTGTTGCATAAGGATGTTCCAGTCAACAACGGACTACACATATTACAGTGGTCCCATAAGATTATAATGGAGCTGTCCTATACAGGTGTGCCCTTTTAAGAGATGGGGCCTCACTATGTTGCCCAGGCTGGAACGCAATGCCTATTAACAGGTGCGCTCATGGCACACTACAGCCTAGAACTCCTGATCTCAAGTGATCCTCCTACCTCAGCCTGAGTACCTGGAATTACAGGTGCACACCACCACGCCTGGCCTATTTTCTAATCTTTTATATCATATTTTAACTGTATCTTTTCTATGTTTAGACACACAAAAATTTACCATTGTGTTATAATTGTCTACAGTTACAGTATTCGGTACAGTAACACGCTGCACAGGTTTATAGCCTAAGAACCACAGACTATACCATATAGTCTAGGTGTGTAGTAGGCCACACTGTCTAGGTTAGTATAAGTACACTCTGTGATGTTTGCATGACAAAATTACCTAATGATGCATTTCCCAGAACATATTCCTGTCATTAAGCAACAAATGACTGTATTTTACCATAATAAAAATTTTAAAAAAGGTCAACAGAGTAAATTTTATATTATCTACATTTTACCACAATTTTAAAAACAAAACAAACTTTATTTGATTGCAAAGGATGAATCTGGCAAGACAACAAGAACAATGCCCTCTCATTTCCTTGACTGTTCACCTAGATACCGCATTATCTGTGACAGGGGAAAAAACATCTAATCTAAAGCTGAATTTTTTACTATATTTAGTCCTATAATCCTTGGGTCACTTAACTGGGATACTTACTTTTTAAAAAAGGCAACGCTATATATTCAGTTTGTTCATGATTTAAGCCATTTAACAGGGAAATAAATATTTTAACATCCTAATCCTCTGCATACAGTATAGTATACTCTAACTTACAAAACAGAAAGCCAAAAGATTGCTCCTAGCTATTAATATATTTCTACTTAGGAAAGTGGGCATCTAAGGAACAACATGCTCAGAACAGTAACATAAAAATTAAATTTGCTTCCCTAAAGCAGTAAAGTTATCTGTTATATCAAAAGTAGTTAAAATGTGGTAATGAAGGAACAGTAAGATATACGGGGTTCAAAATGAAAACAATGGAAAAAGATAATCCATGATTCTTTAACGAAGATGTTTATAGTCCACCTCTGAGAAAGCACCCTGATATGTATTCCAAGGCTTTCCCCAGCTCTTTACCACTTTCTCTCTCTGCTGGTCTTTATTTCTTTTCTTTTTCTTTTTTCTTTTTTTTTCCCGAGGATGAAACGAAGGCTGAGACAGAGAAGGGAAAATAAGATAATGGGAATAAACTGATGACGAAGAAAGAAAAATACGAGTTTATTCTTTCTCCTCACACTGAATCCTAAATACATTATCATCATCATTCTCATCATCATAAATGTGAACAACCGCAAATAACTGACGGCAAAGGAAAATTAAATTTCCTCTAGTCACAATCTAATCTAAAGCAAAAAAGTGGGGGTGAAGGAGTCCATGCCGAATTCTTCAAACAATCTTGACTGTAATACAAAGCTGCAGTTAAATATGGTGACATGAACCTTGGTCTAAGGGTGGAACACTAAGTTCTTTAACAGCTTTCTAGCCTAAGAAGTGACATCAGTCAAAGAACTTTAAACTCAAGTGTTTCATTCACTAAGTATAAACAAATCAAGGTTTTTGTAAGACACCACATAGTACAAACTAAGAGTTTAAAGATAAAACTTCATGATACTATATAGTACCACAGGAAAAACAGAATGGGAATTTGGGAAGAAGCTAATTTATCTATCTGAACTCAAAATAATCCTGTAGAATAGTCCATTATTCCAACTGTCCTTTTGATCCTATCGACAAATATGAAGGTCTCTGAATTGGACTGCTATTTTAAGTGGGGCCCTCCGTATGCCAGTAACAATAATGCTTTTTCGCTATTGTAAAACATTCGACTGATTTTTGGCAAACACTCTCATATAACCAGAAGATAACATCAATGCTGGCACAATCCCTATGCTCTTTCTTGTGCACATTTTTCTAAAAACTTTCCTCCTGGCCGGGCGCAGTGGCTCATACTTGTAATCCCAGCAATTAGGGAGGCCAAGGTGGGTGAATAACGTGAGCCCAAGAGTTGGAGACCAGCGTGGGCAACATGCAGACACTCCGTCTCAACAAAAAATACAAAAATTAGCCCTGTGTGGTGGTGTGTGCATGTAGTCCCAGCTACTTGGGAGGCTGAGGTGGGAGAATCACCTGAGCCCAGGAAGTCAAGGCTGCAGTGAGCTGTGTTCATACCACTGGACTCCAGCGTGGGCATCAGAGTGAGATCCTGTCTCAAAACAAACAAACAAACAAACAAAACCTTTACTCCTTAGTTTTCCCTAATAAGAGGAAGAAGCAGGGGAGGAGGAGGTAGCAGCAAAAACTTGGATCCTCGGATATACAGGCTAAGTAGATATTCACCCCAAAACCTAGCCTTAATCTTCTGAAGGCAAAACATCCTTTTAACTCCCCCTTCTGTGGTTGCTACTGATCCTAAACCACAGGCCTTCCTGACTTGCAGCAGGACCAGGCCAGATTATGGTTATGTGGTAGGTTCTGTCAGGCAAGCTTTGACAAGGTCTCAAAATAGACCCTGGGCACACGCCAGGGAAGCTACCACTCACGAGTTCCAACTTCATCAAACTATAGCCCTTCAGCATGTAATTTTTTTTCTCTCTAGTGTCTCTCTCATTTCAAAAAGGCAAAGAATCCTGAACCTCCTCCTGGCCACAAGTAACCTGTATAACATTAAAATGTAAAACCTAAGCCTCCTTTATTCTGTTTACAAACACTTTGCAGAATAAAGATTGAATCTGTACCTACTTCCTGCCTTGAGAAAGTAATCCATCGATAGCACTATGGTTTGCAAAAGGATTTTTGGATCTCAAACTCCACAGAGGTTTATTTTATCATGTATAGATTAGGATGTGGAAGGTAAAGGAAAAGAGAAGGTAGATTATTTACTTCTTTCCTGACTAATAACATAGTAGCCGACTTATGCAGGGCAAGAAGTTAAACTATACACAATGCTTTTAATTGATACTGGTCATAAAATTCTGAAACAATCAACCTACTATAAGACGTAGTCATTTAACTATTTTCAAATATAAATGCTTCTCTATGACAGCACCAGTTTTCAAACCACAATATTTCTACTTTTACCAATACAAATAAAATTAATCACCTGACACTCAAATGTTTTCAAGTACCTTATAAAATACACTTGCAATATTTTTTAAATGGAGAGGTGGATGAAGAATACAAAGTAATTAAGAGCTCCTTTCCCCTTCCACAAGCCCAAGAAATAAGTTAAATTCCATTATAAATAAAGCCAATATAGGATTGAAATAATTTTAACTTTTCATAACTTCAGTCCCAATCTTACAGTCACACTTTTGAAAATACATTTTGTATAGACACTTACTAACTAGTGCAAAGACTTATATATGAATTGTTCATTATAGCAGTGTTTGTAGCAGGCTAAAATCAACCTAAATATCTGTCAGTAGAAAATGGTAAAATAAATTATGGAAAATGAATAAATTATGGTTCATCTACACTAGCAAGACATGCAGTCTTTAAAAAAAAAAAGTAAGAAACGTGCTAAATACAAAAAGATCTTCATAGGTCAAAGATAAGAATGAAAGATACAGTAAATTTCTCCTAGACATATGTCATTGTATATGGTTGCTTGGATTGGGGGTTGGGGTAAGGAAAGGCTGGGAGTTCGTGGTGGAAAGCAGACTTTCTTTTCATCATATACCACATTTTAAAATGTTTTATCAATTTTTAAAAGTCTCATAAACATCTACTGAACCTATGAAGTAAATAATGCCATTTCCTCCCCTTCCCTAATTATCTCTACTTTTATCTACTGCGCTCCCTAACACTAGGCTAAAACAAATGCATACATATGTTCCCTATGAAATGGAATTATCTCTTGACCTCCCCATCAAAATAAATGAATAACAGAACTAATGAAAAAGTATAATGCATGATCAACCCAGTTTTTAGCCTAGTGTTTGACTCCTTTGAAGTCCAGCATAATTTATTATAAGCCAAAAACTTCACGAGGTAAGTTTTGTTCAATTCCTTCCTTCTGAAGTTTTAAAAGTTGAGTTTTCTTGGCTGGCACGGTAGCTCACGCCCGTAATCCCAGCACTTTGGGAGGTCGAGGCGGGCAGATCATGAAGTCAGGAGATCGAAGCCAACCTGGCTAACACGGTGAAACCCCGTCTCTACCAAAAAAAACAAAATTAGCCGGGCGTGGTGGCGGGCGCCTGTAGTCCCAGTTACTGAAGAGGCTGAGGCAGGAGAATGGCATGAACCTGGAAGGCGGAGCTTGCAGTGAACTGAGATTGCGCCACTGCACTCCAGCTTGGGCGACAGAGCGAGACTCTGTCTCAAAAAAAAAAAAAAAAAAAAGTCGAGTTTCATTTATTTATTTTTGAGACAGAGTCTCACCCTGTCTCCCAGGCTGGAGTGCAGTGGTGCTTTCAGGGCTCACTGCAGAGCTCATGTGGCTTTCCCACCTCAGCCTCACAAGCAACTGGGACTGCAGGCACACACGACCAACTAATTTTTTTGCAGAGACAGGGTCTCACTATGTTGCCAGGACAGGTCTTGAACTCCTGGGCTCAAGCACGCCTTCTGCCTTGGCCTCCAAAAGTTGAGTTTCAAATGATGATCACAGATTATATTCTTTATTTGAAAACTGGACAAAGTAGTACATTTTCCCCATTAAAGGACCATCTCTCAATTTAGATGTTCCAGATGGAAAGCAACTACCTAAAAGGAAAAAGCTATGAAACAGCCTCTATTTTGCAGGTGCAATGGATAATGATCCTAAGGTAAAGACGGAAGAATTTTATTTCGTTTTGAATGATACTCGTCAACATTCCCAACACACTACAAGAATTATTTTTTTTCTATATATCATCAATTCTGTTCCTTCTCACACTAGCAACAGGCTAAACAATCCACAAATAGTTTTGCAAGAAATTGCTCCCTCCCTCTTGCTAAATTCACATCTAACAAAGATTTGTTTTTGTTTTGAGAGACAGAAATACTTTGCCAAATGCATTCTCCATATCACCTTTTCCTTTCATTACGGAGATACTTAAATCCTGACCTGGAAAGGTTTCCCTTGCGTATTTACCTATCAAGACTGTCAGTTACGGTGATTTCCAAAAGGGATTTTCCAAAAGGGAATCTGTGTTCACAGGGAACTGAAACTCTTTAGTCACTATTAGCTGGACAAAAATCAAAAGCAACATTAGGGAACACTCTGAATATAATGGATATCCAAAGTAAAAAAAGATGTCAAAATTTAGTGAAAGAAGTAAAGGAAGTTAGTAAGCTAGACCAATAGGACAGACTTGCCATTACTTCATAACTAGCTAAAGTTCTTCATAAATGAAAATCAAGGTAAAAATCAGCTGAACTCCAACAGAAGGAAAAGAAAAACAAGGCTAAGGGTATCAAGAACTCTGTGATTTCAACCTTATTTTACTTAACATTTGAAAGTCAAAAATGATCAAATTACATTTCAGCAATAAAAAGCTATTTCTAGTTTAAAGTGAATCCATTCCAATCACAACTTCAATACACACTTTCTTCTAGAACAGAACTTAAATAATAACTCATGTAGTTTCATTCTACATTTTTAAAGACAGAATCACAAAAATGGGTGATGCTTTCCACTCAAAAGACTATTTTGTATAGTGCAAATTCTTTCAGTGAACATTTTCATACCTTAGTGATGGTAGCTCTCATTTCCACTGACACTTACTTCTAGACCCCTTCATTTATCTTCCCACATCTGGCAAAAAAAAAAGTGGGGGGAAGGGTAAAACCAAAACAATCACTTAAAAACCAACAGACTATTCTAAATTCGAGCATTCTGCAAATACTTCAACTTTTATTTCATTACCATTCTTCATGATGATAAATATCCAGCAACAGACCTAACAAAACGTAATACAACACTTTCTATTAAATGAGTAAAGAATGCCATCTCATTAGGCAGACACGAACTTAGCTTTTCTCTATTTCAATTTTCAGATTCATAGCAATGATTCACAAAGTGAGTGATCTACCTTCGAAATGAATCACACTTTCCGAAATTCTTATTTTACATAAGTATATTATAATACTAGGTCATTATCTCTGTATCTGTTAAACAGAGCATGATGTTGGTTAAACAGGGTTAGTGCTGCAACAACCTTGGAGTCCCTGCCAACTAACTCTATTTGCAACACTGCATTCTCCAATAATTGCACTTTTTCATGTAGATTTATCCCCAAAATAAAATGTTATCTTGAAAAAATATTATTTTAAACACTGATTAAGAACTTATACATCCACACCCTGCTCTCCCTCTCTGTTCCATTACTGCAACCACATTCTCTTCCAACTATGACAACATAAAAAAATTAAGAACCACTCTTATCCTTACATCTCATTTTTAGTCAATCAATCCACTCTACAATTTTTTTGTTTATAGTAGAAATGCTGAGTTATTAAATGGAAACTCAAAGAAAACCAGCTACTAACAGTTAAGGTTTAGGATACGATATTTATCTAGTCATGTCTCAGCAGCCTGTATTTGTAGCTCCCACGGTGGAAAAAGTAAAGCAAACACTTGAACTTTTTTCTCTCTAAGAAAGAAAAAGAAGTGGGTTTCCTTAGGTCCTCCTGCATCCTGCTGGTTACTCACAGGCAGGGTTGACTGGAGCTCTGTAACTTAACAATCTGGGTGTCAATAACGCCTCATATTAGTCAAGTATTAACCCAGCTAGGGCCTGTTAAACCCGCGCTCCAGCTCAGGTCAAGGAAGAAGTAAAATTCCCCAAAAAATGCTACGCCCTACACCGTCCTGACACCGTTCCCTGGGGGTGCTCGTCCCAGGACAGAACTGGAGTGTGGCATCTAGGGAGGAAGAGAAGGCGCCTGGGGCACCCGAAACGGAGGGACAGCTGCCCAATTTAATTTCTCCCACAGTGGGAGTAACACGTACCTTTCCCCTGCGCGGAGGAAGGGTGAGCGTTAGAAATCAGACGGGATGTCTGAGAACGCCGCAGGCAGGGGGCGACCCCAGTCCGGGAGCCCGCCCGGGGCCGGCCAGTCCCCAGGGAAGCCCGGCCCCCTAGCCGAGGTCAGAGGCGGCGCGGATCCCACGGGACTGCGGAGGCCGGGAGGGAGGTCCCCAACTCCCTGCTCCCTGCTCCCACCGGGCTGGCGGGAGGAGCGGCCCTTACCTGGGTTAGGGCGCGCGCTGTGACTGCGTCGCTGTCCGGGAAGGGCCGAAGAGCGGCTTGCCCGCCCGGCGCCCGCTGGGGCTAGGGGCGAGGGGCGCAGCTGGACGACTCAGTCCTGGGTCCCCCGGCCAGGCGGGCGGGGATGGACGCGGAGGCTCCCGGCACCGGCAGCCAGCTAGTCGGTCAGGCCGAAGTGCCCTCTGCGCCGCGGCTGAGACAGCGGGAACCGGCCCCGGGAGGAGCCGCAGCCTGAGCGGCCGACTGAGGAGGCAAAGGATGGGCGGGGCCACAGGGTCGACGACCCGCTCACCCGGAAGCAGTTGTGGCCGTGACTGCCCGGGAGTGGCGTTTGCCGCAGGCCGGCCTTGCACCCCGCTGGGCAAAGTACCCGGGGCTGTCAGACGGCGAGCTGAGCCCTGGGCCGGCGGGTGAAGTTCCCCAAGCGGCGGTGCTCCTGCCTCCCTGTTCCGCCATTGCGAGCCGTTAGGGCCAAGCTGGAGGGAGGGCGGCGAGGCGCGGCTGCCGGTAGGGCGGGGCCCTGAGCTGCTGGTGGGGCGGAGGCTGGAGGCGGCCTTGGGCGGGTGGCTTCTCTGGGTCGCACGGTTCCTGCCCAGGCTTTCCGAACCAGGACCAGTGCCGGTAATGTGAATTGACACTTCTTCCGGTTCAGGGCTGCCCTTACCCTGGTTGCTCCTAAACCCTGCGGCCTGGTGGGCTTGGGCAAGTGGGCTGGAGTAACGCTCTGTTAGGAAACGAGTATGCGAGGGAGGGAGGGTGGGTGTGGTCGAAATGCCCAAGCTTCACTTCAAAAATGAAGACGCATGACCTTAAAATTATTTCTGGAGAAGAATACTTGCCCGAGAAGTGGAGTGGGGGACGGAGAGCGGGATGGATGGAGGAGTATAAAGTCTGTTAAAAATCTGATAGACACGGACTTGTCATTTATTCCGGAAGTATCTAACGAGGCCCACCAGGTTCAAGCCACTGGGGAAGGACCAGGGTTGTGCATTTGGAAAGCTCACCTTAGTGGATTAGACGGACTGAAGCAAACAAACAAGGTAATGACAGGTGTACTAAGGCTTTGCAGGAAACACACAGAGTGATGAAAAAGATTTTGTGGACGAGGCCTCTGGCTGAATAGGATGGCTAGAGAAGACCTCTAGGAGGAAGTGATAGTTGAGGAGCCTCCTAACAAAAAAGGCACGAAATACACCTAACCACAACTTTACATACAGGGACTGCAGATTCCAGAAGCCCCTGAATAAGCCCACTAATTCCATGTTGAGCACCTGTCTCTAAAGCCTTCTAAGGACTGTTTCTGCGCTGCCCACTTCCCCTGCAATTTCAGAAGGCTTGATCACCCTTAACAGTTTATGGGGGCTGCCACTGTGGCACTAATGGGGAAGGTTCGAGAGACAAGGACAATTATACCCATCAGCTTTGAGAAACAAATTCTTTACCTTTTCACTGTTTCTATGTCACTATATTTCTCAGGGCCATGAGTAAACATTAAAACTATGATTTTTACATTGGTATGTTATGATCTGAATAAAATGATTAATGACATATTTTGCCAAATTTGTTGAAGACAAAGGAAGAGGATCTATTCAGATGCAGTACCTGAATAATACCAAAAACCCAACATGTATTAAATATTAACGACATAATTAATAGAAAGATTGTCAGGGCCAGGCGCGGTGGCTCACGCCTGTAATCCCAGCACTTTGGGAGGCCGAGGTGGGCGGATTACGAGGTCAGGAGATCGAGACCATCCTGGCTAACACGGTGAAACCCCGTCTCTACTAAAGAATACAAAAAATTAGCCGGGCGTAGTGGTGAGCGCCTGTAGTCCCAGCTACTCGGGAGGCTGAGGCAAGAGAATGGCGTGAACCCGGGAGGCGGAGCTTGCAGTGACCAGAGATAGCGCCACTGCACTGCACTCCAGCCTGGGCGACAGAGCAAGACTCCGTCTCAAAAAAAAAAAAAAAAGAAAAAAGAAAGATTGTCTGGATAATTCATTAGATTCTCTTGCCCTTTTAATTTTACTCCTTAGCCACTTGTTTTAATTCATGCAAACCAGCAGAAATATTTTGCATTGTGTTTCTGGGAAAACGGACTGGGAGGTAGCTAACACTTACTGATCACTTTCTATTTACACAGCATTGTGCTAGGAACTTAAATATCTCTTCCAGTATTAGGACTAACCTTGAGATATGGGTATCATTGTACCCACTTTAGTAACAAAGACATTGAGATTCAGAGAGATTGTGACATACCTAATGTAGCAAAACTAGTAGCTGGAAGAGCCAAAAATTGAGCTCAGATCTCTCTGGCCCTACTAAATGGATCACCATAAATTATTTCATGGGCAATCTTCCCTGCACATTAATTGATGTCTTTCTGCCAAATGTATGTGTTCCTAGATCTTTTTGTAATATTCTGACGTGGGAATGCCCCCAGGTCTGTGAGGACTGGCTTCTCTGGGGTTGTATCAATAGATGAAGGAAAATTTTGCGATTGTTTATACAGTTTGGGGGTATGAGGTGGTACAATTTGTATATTTTTGTTACTTTCATAGCAAAATCTTCAGTTTTCTTTGATGAGGCCAAGAAATAAATTTTTTCCTTTCTTAACAGCAAATACTTATTTTTGTGGTTTTCACAAAAGTTGTCTTTCACAAACACAATAATACTGTGTATATTATTATAATAATTAATAAATTTATAATAATAATCATATAAAATAAATAAATAATAATAAAAAAACACATCTCTAAGATGTGAAAGATCATTAGTTCATACATTAAAAGTAGGATACCACTTTTGAAAGCCTAATATTTTTATTAGTAAAGTGTGTCTAGACCAGGCGCAATGACTCACACCTGTAATCTCACTACTTTGGGACGCAAGGCAGGTGAATTGCATAAACTCAGGAGTTCAAGACCAGCCTGGGGAACATGGTGAAACCTTGTCTCTACAAAAAAATTAGCTGGGCATGGTGGCATGTGCTTGTTAGTCTCAGCTACTTGGGAGACCCAGGTGGGAGGATTGCTTGGACGCAGGAGGTCAAGGCTGCAGTAAGGTGTGATCAGGCCACTGCCCTCCAGCCTGCATGACAGAGCAGGACCCTGTCTCAAAAAGAAAAAAAAAAAAAGTGTGTCTGTGTGTGTGTTAGAAACATTTTTCTAATTTTATTTAACTCCTTACAAGTCTGTGGAAACCTGGCAATGTAACTGTCTTTTACTACGTATATTTGTTTTAAGTTCTCCTTGTAAGAATTCCTATCTAGATTTATTATTTTTTCATGTTATTTTTCTCTATTTTTTATTTGGAAATAATTATTAAAAAGTTGCAAAAATAGTACAGCAGTCCTGTGTAGTATTTGCCCAGTTTACCCTATTGGTATCTTACATACCTATAATACCCTATTGGTATCTTACATACCTTATTAAAACCAGGAAATTGACACACTACAGTCTTCTTTAGGTTTTTAATTTATTTTTATGTTTCATATCAAAAAGTTTCCATTTTGCAATAATTCATTTCTATTATATTTGACTTGGCCCTTCCTCTCCTAAATTAGCAAATGTTAATAAGCTTGTCCTGCTGCTCATCTTGAATTACAAGTTTATTTTTAAAATTATCTGGGTCAACACAATTGAAAGTGATTCATTTGTAAGGTTGTTGCTTTCTCTGGTCATACTGTTCCATGTCGTCCTGCCCTAATAAACCTGCAAAATTATACAGCTTGTGTGTGTATATTTTAATACATCTTCTGACCACTGCAGTTTTTTCACAGATTGTTATCAAAGGAAAACAAAGAGGAATACAAGACATTCTCATTTGACTGGCTTTTTAAAAAAGTTTCTAAACATCTAACTGTCAAAACAAGAATACTGGGTGGGCATGGTGGCTAACGCCTTGTAATCCAGCACTTTGAGGGGCCAAGGTGGGCAGATCCCTTGAGCCCAAGAGTTCAAGACCAGCCTGGGCAACATGGTGAAATCCTGTCTCTACAAAAAAAAAAAAAAAAGTTGGTTGTGGTGGTCCACACCTGTAGTCCTAGCTACTCCAGAGGCTGAGGTGGGTGGATGACTTGAGTCCTGGAGGTCAAGGCTGCAGTGAGCCATGACTACACCACTGCAAGCCAGCCTGGGTGACAGAGCAAGATCCTATCTCAAAAAAAAAAAAAAAAAAATGCTATGGTTTGTTAGTGTGCAAAATCTCACTTATGGCTAATTCTAGTTCTACATGGATTCTCCTACCCAGGGCACTCACCCTTTCCTCCACCAGAGAATAAACATAGAAAAATGAAGGGTAAATTACTTTGTTCAATCTTAGTCTTGAGGAAAGGTTAATGAGAGGGGAAAATTTGGGACTTTGTATAGGTATCAATTATGTTATGAACACCTAATCACTTATTATCAAGTGATGGTTTTTCTGCATTATATACTTACTATAAATGAGTAAAAAACACCCTTCATACTACAGCTTATTTAACAAACTATTATTTATCTGCTGTGTATCAGGCACCCAATTAGGTACTTGACACAGGGACAAAACAATCTCTGCCCTTAAGGAGCTAGAATGCCAGAGTTTCTGTTGATATATATTTTGTTAATGCATGTTAAGCTCTCACTATGTGCTAGATAATTTGCAAATGCTAGACATCCAACGGGAAGCAAAAACAAAGCTGTTTCTTTTTCTCATGAAACTGGTAAGGGAGACAATCTCACAAAAGTACGTTTAAAATCTAACGGGTATTACAAAGTGTAGGTATGTGCTGCCATGAGGGCATAAAAGCATTGGGACTTGACCTAACCTGAGGTGTCAGAAATGCCTTCTTCTGGGAAGAGATGTTTCAAGCTGAGATTTAAAAGTGCCTCAGAGTATAAACTACATGCAGAAGTGGAGGAGAGCAAGAAAGAGTACATACAGAGCTCATGATAGAACCAACAGAGTCCCAGGGGCTGAAATGAGAGAATGTGAGATGAGTCTGGAGAGTTAAGGGCCCACCATTCAGGGTCTTAGAGGCTGTGGTAAAGATTCTAATCTTTGTTATGAAATCTGCAAACCAATTGAGTTTTTCGTGAGAGCAACATGGTTTGTATTTTCAAAAGCTCACTCTGACTTCAATGTTAAGAATTCATTCATGCATAGTGGCATGCACCTGTGGTCCCAGCTACTCGGGATGTGGAGGCACAAGAATCGCTTGAACCCAGGAGGCGTAGGCTACAATGAGTTGAGATCATGGCACTGCACTCCAGCCTGGGCCACAGAGTAAGACTTTGCTTCAAAAAAGAAAAATTTTTAAAAAAAAGAATTCATTCTTGGCCAGGTGTGGTAGCTCACACCTGTAAGCCCAGCACTTTGGGAGGCCAAGTTGAGAGGATTGCTTGTGCCCAGGAGTTTGAGACCAGCCTAATCTATACTGTGGGACCCTATCTCTACAAAATATTTAAAAAAATGAAAAACTTAGCCAAGTGTGGTGGTGCATACCTGTAGTCCCAGCTACTCATTCTTTAAATAAATGCATCCTGAGGGCCTGCTATAGACCAAATCCTATTCTGCACACAGAGCACACGACAGTGGACAACAGACAAATTCCCTATCTGTGAGGATCTTACATACAGACAATGTACAAATATAAGATAATAGTGCTGTAAGAACATTGAAACAGGGTGAGAATGAAAGGGTAGGGTGGAGTTGCTATTTTATAAACTTGAACCCTATGAAATTACTGATTTTTAAAAATAATTTTTGACCTGAGAATGACATTACACCTTAGGTTTAAATGGTTCAATCCAGTTGTGTGACATGAGGGTCATATGATTCAACTTAATACTTGGAAGAGTCAGAACTAATGAGGTGATCTAAAGAAAGAGAAGCAAGCCATGTAAATACCTGGGAGAAGAGCATTTCAAGAAAAGGAACAGCAAGTGCAAAGGCCCTAAAACAAAAATGTGCTTGCCATGTTTGAGGAGCAATAACAGACTGAAGACTAAAGAACAAGTGGGGAGAATGGTAATAGACGCCAGATCATACTGGTGACCATGGTAACAAATTGGCTTTTCTCCTTTTTTTTTTTTTTTTTTCCCTTAAGATAGGGTCTCACTTTGTCACTCAGGCTGAAGTGCAATGGCTTGCTCATAGCTCACTGCAGTCCTGAACTTCTGGGCTCAAGTGATATTCCTTCCTTAGCTTCGTTAGTAACTGGGACTACAGGCATCCGCCACCACGCCCGGCTAATTATTTTTTTTAAGAGATGGTATTTCACGAAAAATTATCCAGGCGTGGTGGCAGGCGCCTGTAGTCCCAGCTACTCGGGAGACTGGGGCAGCAGAATGCCGTGAACCTGGGAGGCGGAGCTTACAGTGAGCCGAGATCGCGCCACTGCACTCCAGCCTGGGCCACAGAGCCAGACTCCGTCTCAAAAAAAAAAAAAAAAAAAAGAGATGGTATTTCATTATGTTGCCCAGGCTGGTCTTAATCTCCTGCCCACAAGTGATCCTCCCACCTCAGCCTCCTAAAGTCTTCCAAAATGTTGGGATTACAGACGTGAGCCACCACACCCAGCCTGGTTTTTCCTCTTTGAGAGAGCTAAGCCGTGGGAGAGTTTTGAGCAGAGGAACTACCCATCTGCCATTTTTTTAAAGGACTATTCTGTTAATGGTAGAATGTAAGTGGTGGATGTAGAAGTGATTGCTGTAAAACACACAACTTTGCTGTGTGTTTGAAATTTTTCCTAATAAAATAAGAATAGTTTAAACTGATACATTGTGAATAGACTTTAGAGGAGCAGAGGCGAGAGCAGGAAGACCAGTTAGGCTATCACAATAATTCAGGTAGCAGTGGAAGTGGTAGGAAGTGGTTGGGGGTAGATGTGGTGTTTGAATTACAAGTTAGTAATTCAGAGGAAATGCCCAGGTAGGAAATACAAATGTATAAATCCACCTAAAGATTAGGAAAACAAGGACAAATGTCTTGAGAATTAAAAGAAAATGCTCAGGAGTGTAGCCTAAAGCCTCTTACTCGTGCTATTTTTCTAGGCTGGTTTTGGTTGTAGATAGTTATCAGTTATATGTTGTCGTTCAGATTATTTATATGTATTACTGTCCACAACTCACTTATGTTCTAAAGGGCTGTTTTTTTAATGTTGTTCTTGTCTTCTCAAGCGGCGTATATGCTTTTTGAGAAAAGATCTATTTTCTTGTATACACCCCGCAATGCCATATTCCTAGAAGGCATTTACAGTGTTCACAGAATAAAAAATTTGAATACAGAGCTTTTCATGTCTTTTGTTTTTATAAAACATCAATTTTCTTATAAATGTTTAATTTAGACACTTCTGAAAATAAAGGTAGAGTTAGAATTTTCAATCTGTTGCAACTTATGCCCATTTCAGGGTCAGAGAAATAAAAAGAGAGCCTTCTAGGGGGAACAAAAAAGGCCCAGGTGTGTGCCTATAGTAGTAGTGTCAGCTACCTTAAGAAGCTTGAGCCCAGAAGTCCAAGGCTATATGGCACCACAATCGTGCCTGTGAATAGCCACTGCACTCCAGCCTGGGCAATATGGCAAGATCCCATTTCTTTTAAAAACAAAACAAACAAAAAAACCCAATCAGCTCTTCTCCATATTGGCTTATACTCAGACTTCATCATGTGGCAGCAAGACAGTTCTCAAAAACTTCAGTTCTAAATTCACTCTGGTCCAAGTCCAGCAAGAAAGAGATCCCTTCCAGTAGCTCCTAGATTCACTGAACCAATTACCTTGCTACAGTAATTTGTTAAAGGATAGGGAGTTACCTTCCCATCCTTTAACAAATTACTGTAGCAAGGAAAACTCTTGTGCTATGATTAGCCAAATTTGAGTAATATGCTTTACCTCTGGTCCACCCAAAGATCATGGACTATAGGAGAGGAGTGGTTCCCAGAAGAAAAAAAATGGAGTACTATCACCAAAATATGGAAATGGACACTGATGGTGAAAACACAATACTTACTACACCAACTAACTCAAAGGCCTATGCATTGTTTCTTCCTTAAGCTTTTGAAAGAAGTTAGTCACTGCCATGGCACTCACTTTGAATCTCTTCCAATTCCACACACAATACTGCATTTTTTCCCCTGAATCATCAGGCTGTCATATATTCAGTTGCCATTGAAAAGTAAATGCATGATTATGAAAGTTAACCAGCTGGAACGGTCAGTATTTTAGCACATCACTTTTCGGGACACTCCCAACTGGTATTGCAGGTAGTTTCTTGTCCTTATAATTCTTTCCTACCGTCAAGCTACCTGAAACATATTTATTTGTCCTCGATACCCTAGGGGCAGGGTGGCTGATAACTAAGGTGCCTGGGAAACACTTCAGAAGCAAGTGACAATGGACATTTCTAGATGGACTTCTAGATGTACATTTACACTGTAGAAACTTGAAAGGAAAATTTATCTACAGATACGTCTGTTTTCTCTTCAGTTTCTTTTCCTTTTTGCACTAACAAGTTATTTTCCCCACGTGACGTTTAATCTACCTTACATAACATTTTTTAACATTTTAGTTCAAAATTTACTTCAGAAAATGGATGACTTTGGTGTAAAACGATTGTTGATTATTATTCTAGAATTTGGGATGGCGCCTCTAGTTTGCTGCTTCCTTGGACACCAAACATAACATTCTCTGTTCTAGGACGTGCTTCAAGTGGGTCATAAGACTGGCAGAAAATCAAACCAAACTAAATGAATAGTTGTTGAAGTTAATCTCCCATCCTGGAGCTGTGCATGCCATGGGGTAGCCAGCTATTAACAGGCATGATCCTGATCAAAATCACTGCTCTGTGGTCCTGTTTATCAGAATTTCACATTATGGAAACTAGATTTGGGCCTGGTTTCTTTAAAAAGAGATGTGATAATGAAATAATCATGTATTATAGCCATTACAATTTCTATTGTAGGAGAAAGTGGATAATGTTTTAATGTAAAACAGTAGGTTATTAAACAATATGTTCTAGATGAACATTTAACATTTTTGTTTTAATTAGCCAGGCGTGTGTGGTGACCTGTGCCTGTAGCCCTAGCTACTCAGGAGGCTGAGATGGCAGGATTTGCCTGAGTCCAGGATTTCAAGGTTACAGTGAGCTTTGATCACACCACTGCACTCCAGCCTGGGCGACAGAGCAAGACCCCTTCTCACAAATAATAATAACAATACAAATACAGAAAAATACTAGAAAACACACCCAAATGTTGACCTTAAGGAATGGAATTATCAGTTATTTTATTTTATTTTTATTTTCTAGAATACTCAAAGGTGAAATGTACTACATCTGCAGCCAGGCACGGTGGCTCATGCCTGTAATCCCAGCACTTTGGGAGACCGAGTCGGGCAGATCACTCAAGTTTAGGAGTTTGAGACTAGCCTGGCCAACATGGTGAAACTCTGTTTCTACTAAAAATACAAAATTAGCTGGGTGTAGTAGTGCACACTGGTAGTCCCAGCTACTTGGGAGGCTGAGACAGGAAAATCACTTGAACCCAGGAGGCAGAGGTTGCAGTGAGCCGAGATTGAGCCATTGTACACCAGCCTGGGCGACAAGAATGAAACTCTGCCTCAAAAAAAAAAAAAAAAAAAAAAGTTGTCTATTACTGCTATGGTCTGAATGTTGTGGTCTGCTATTGTTTGTCCTGCCAAAACTCATATGTTGAACTCCTAACCCCCAAGGTGATGGTATCAGAAGATAGGGCCTTCCTGAGGCCATTAGGCCATGACAGCAGAGCACTCATGAATAGGATTAGTGCCCTTATAAAACAGGCCTAAGAGACACCCCTCCCTGGTCCATTATGTGCTATTAGAATGAGAAAACAGCTGTCTATAAGGAAGCAGGTCCTCACCAGACACCAAATCTGCTGGCACCTTGATCTTGGCTTTCTCAGCTTCCAGAATTGTGAGAAATAAATTTCAGTTGTTGATAAGCCACCCAGGCTATATTTTGTTATAGCAGCCCAAATGGACTAAGACAAATACCAATACCACAGAATCAAAATAAAAAACTAAAAATTAAATCTAGGCTGGGCGAGGTGGCTATCATCCTGTAATCCCAATGTTTTGGGAGGCCAAAATGGTAAGATCACTTGAACCCAGGAATTCGAGATCAGCCTGGGCAACATAGGGAAACCTTGTTTTTACAAAAAAATTTTTAAAAAGTATGCACGTATGCTGGCATGTGCCTGTAGTTCTAGCTACCTGGGAGCATGAGGCAGGAGGATCACTAGAGCTAAGGAATTCGAGGTTACAGTAAGCTGTGATCGTGTCACTCCAGCCTGATTGACTAAGCAAGACCCTGTCTCAAAAAAAAAATTCTAATTATGCTTCTCACTGCTCAAAACCATGGAAGATTTCTCTCTTGTCTTGCATACTTCATTCATTCTTTCATTTTAAAAAAAAGCATGTACAGGGCTGGGTGCGGTGGCTCACGCCCAGAACTTTGGGAAGCCGAGGCTGGCAGATCACCTGAGCTCAGGAGTTTGAGACCAGCCTGATCAACATGGTGAAACCCCATCTCTACTACAAATACAAAATTAGCCAGATGTGGTGGTGCATGCCTATAATCCCAGCTACTCGGGAGGCTGAGGCAGGAGAATCGCTTGAACCCAGGAGGCGGGGGTTGCAGTGAGCTGAGATTGCACCATTGCACTCCAGGCTGGGCAACAAGAGCAAAACTCCATCCAAAAAAAAAAAAAAAAAAAGCGTATACGGTTTGTACAGATGCTAGGAGTAAAATATACAGATGTGGCTCCTGTTACCCCAGAACTAACTGTCTAGAGGAGATATAACGAGTAAGCTAACAGAAACAATCCAGTATGTCACAGTCAATAACAGGATTTTATGCATCCTCCATCAAAATGCCGAAATCATCTTTTACACATCAAATGCTGGCTTTGATAGCTAAGCTACCAAGCAAGGGGTACTCACATATAATGGCACTGACTGTCAGTCATTGCTTCAGTTTAAGCAGCATCCTTGTGGTTGTCCACATGGTATAGTAGTGTTCAGTTAGTTGAGTAGTGTTCAATTATTGGAATATTTATTTACTCTTATTTTATGAAAATGCAGATGCGAATACTAGTTATAGGAAGAGTAGGTCTTATAAATGTAATAGAATGACATAAAGATGGAAATTATTAGTAGGGCCAGGCGCAGTGGCTCACACCTGTAATCCCAGCACTTTGGGAGGCCGAGGCGGGCAGATCCTGAGGTCAGGAGATTGAGACCAACCTGGTTAAACATGGTGAAATCCCGTCTGTACTAAAAATACAAAAAAAAAAAAAAA
>NW_012102377.1:3506633-3510888 GCF_000951045.1 Mandrillus leucophaeus
AAGGAAGGAAGGAAGGAAGGAAGGAAGGAAGGAAGGAAGGAAATTGAATATAGTATGTGGATCTTTATTTCATAATCCAATTATTTAAAAATAAATTTCTGAGACAATGGGGAAATTTTACTATAGGCTGGATATTAGATGATATTAAGGAATTAACATTAATTACAGATTAATACTTCTGTCAATGTCATAATGATACTGTGGTTGTGTTTTTGAAAACAGTTGGCCTGGTGTGGTGACTCATGCCTATATCCCAGCAATTTGGGAGGCTGGGGCAGGCTGATCGTTTGAGCCCAGGAGGAATTCAAGACCAGCCTAGGTGTCATAGTGAAACCCCATCTCTACAAAAAAAATTTAAAAATTAGCTGGTCGTGGTGGTGCACGTCTGTAGTCTTAGCTACACAGGAGCCTGAGATAGGAGGATCTCTTGAGGCTGGGAAGTGGAGGTTGCAGTAGCCCAGATGGAGCCATAGAGCAACAGAGTGAGTCTCTGTCTCAAACAAGAAAAAGGACTGTCTCAGACAAGAAAAAGGAAAAACAAAACAAAACAAAAACAGTCTTTTTCTGTTAGAGACATATACTGAATTATTTAAGGATGAAATTATATGATCTCCAGTATTTCCTTCAAAATACTTCTGAGGGGAGGAAGTGGCAGCACAGAACATTAGGAGAGAGTCAATAATTTTTTTTTTTTTTTTGAGACGAAGTCTCACTCTGTCACCCAGGCTGTAGTGCAGTGGCACGATCTTGGCTTACTGCAACCTCTGCCTCCCAGGTTCACGCCATTCTCCTGCCTCAGCCTCCCAAGTAGCTGGGACTACAGATGCACGCTACCACGCATGGCTAATTTTTTGTATTTTTAATAGAGATGGGGTTTCACTGAGTTAGCCAGGATGGTCTTTATCTCCTGACCTCGTGATCCACCCGCCTCAGCCTCCCAAAGTGCTGGGATTACAGGCGCGAGCCACCGTGCCTGACAAGTCAATAAATATTAAGGCTTAGTGATGGGTACATGGGAGCAGGGGAGAAGCATAATACCATTTTGTTTGTTTGTTTGTTTTTGAGACAGAGTCTCACTCTGTTGCCCAGGCTGGAGTGCAGTGGCGCAATCTCAGCCTACCGCAACCTCTGCCTCCCAGGTTCAAACTATTCCCCTGCCTTAGCCTCCCAAGTAGCTGGGATTACAGGTGTGCACCACCATACCCGGGTCATTTTTTGTATTTTTTAGTAGAGACAGGGGTTTCACCATGCTGGCCAGGCTGGTCTCGAACTCCTGAGTGATCCACCCGCTTCAGCCTCCCGAAGTGCTGGGATTACAGGCATAAGCCACTGCGCCCGGCCTTCTTTTTTTTTTTTTTTTTGGTATGTTTGGACATTTTCATAACAAGAAGTTAAATTTTAAATAAGTAAATAAATAAAGGCTTTAGTGCAATTTATGTCTGCTCTTGGCTTATGCCCTGGGGAAGAGACTGAATGAATGAATCCAAAGAACTGTAATATTGGGATCCCTGTACCACTTGGTTTTGAGTGCTCTTGTCTAAATGTGTAATCCTGAGGAAAAAGGCTTCTCTCTTCCTTTTTTAATGGAAGCCTTAAAGGAAGCTGTACCAGCATCAGCCACAGCAAGGACACAAATCTCAATCCAAGTCATTTCTTTAAGATGGCCTATGTGTCAGCAAGATGTCACTTGGGTTTGAGATGGGCTGCAATTATTTCTGACTGGGGCTTTAGTAGACATAAGGACACTGTGCTCAAATCCTGTGGTCAGCAGTGGAAGTTGACAAAAGGCATGGCTTTTCAAGGGTATAACTTTGACAAAGATATTGCTTTAAAACATTTCAGAATCAGCAGTGACACCAGGCTCTCAGCTTCTGCAGCAGCTAGGGTGATAACTTCCAGAGCAATCAGCTGTGGTTGTGACCACTGTGATTCCTAAGCTTATCAGGGGAAGCAGGTTGAGCTAAGATGGGGGAAGGAAAGATCTAGATTTTTCACTAATCTAGGCACGTGGAGCTTGAGTTGACAAACTGAAGGAATCCTTATGGTGAGATGTCTTATGTTCCTCAGCTAGTGAAGCAGGATTTACTCATTACCTGTTCTTGAATTGTATGATTGTAGCATTATATTTTACGGAAACAACTTTTGACTATGATTCAGAGATGTGACTGGAGTATTTCTCCCACTCCCTTGTCACTTGTGTAATCTTGGACAGATTGATCTTCTTTAAATTAGGATAATAAGACCTTGCCTGTCTACCTCCAGGGTTGTTGTGAGGATCATAAGAGATAATATATAAAACTATAATTTTTGTAAACTAGCAAATGCTGTATAAATCTAAGGTATCATTATTATTGTAAGTGACTAAGTGATTTACATCTTAAAGCCCCTTATTTTCCTTGATTCTATGTTAACAATAAATGTTTAATTAGTATGCTATAAAATTAGATAGTCCCAAAACAACTACAAAGAAATTTAGTATATGGTATGATCTTTTTACGTTCTGCTATGTTACATAGGAATTCCTGGGAATAAGAAAAAATTTATCCAGTTCCTATTTTATACTTATATCCTTGAGTATATTCTCATCAATTTAGGAGACAAATAAGTTACTATTTATTCCATAAATAGTGCCAATTATTTTATAATCTGAATTTAAGAAGTCACTATTTCTTCTGCTCAAGAAAGTATAATCAGGCCAGACCTGGTGGCTCATGCCTATAATCCCAGCACTTTGGGAGGCTGAGGTGGGTGGATCATTTAAGGTCAGGAGTTTGAGATCAGCCTGACCAACATGGCGAAACCCTGTCTCTACTAAAAATACAAAAATTAGCCAGGCATGGTGGCACTCGCCTGTAGTCCCAGTTACTCAGGAGGCTGAGCCGGAACGTGCCACTACACTCAACTCGGGGCAACAGAGCAAGATTCCATCTCAAAAATAAATAAATAAATAAATAAATAAATAAATAAATAAAATACAAAAATAAACATACAAAAATTAGCTGGGAGTGGTGGTGCGTGCCTGTAATCCCAGCTACTCGGGAGGCTGAGGCAGGAGAATCACTTAAACCCAGGAGGCGGAGGCAAGATCAAACGCTGCACTCCAGCCTGGGCAACAGAGCAAGACTCCGTCTCAAATAATAATAATAATAATAATAATGTGTAATCAGTCAGGAGATTAGAGCAGAAGTTGGTAAAGTGTGCCCCATAGAATGAATCTGGCCACTATGGCCTGAAAACTAAGAATCATTTTGACATTTTTTAAATGGTCTTTTTAAAAAAATCAAAGAAGAATATATTATGACATGACACCTGAAAATTATATAAAATTCAAATTGCAGTGTCGGCCAGGTGCAGTCGTTCACACCTGTAATCCCAGCACTTTAGGAGGCGGAGGCGGGCAGATCACCTGAGGTCAGGAGTTCGAGATCAGCCTGGCCAACCCCGTCTCTACTAAAAATACAAAAATTAGCCAGGCGTGGTGGCACGTGCCTGTAATCCCAGCTACTCAAGAGGCTGAGGCAGGAGAATCGCTTGAATCTGGGAGGCAGAAGTTGCAGTGAGCCGAGATCCTGCCATTGCACTCCAGCCTGGGCAACGAGAGTGAAACTCCATCTCAGGAAAAAAAAAAAAAAAAAAAAAAAAAAAAAAAAAAAAAAAGGCCGGATCGGGCGGCTCATTCCTGTAATCCCAGCACTTTGGGAGGCCAAGGTGGGTGGATCACCTGAGGTCTGGAGTTCAAGATCAGCCTGATCAATATGGAGAAACCCCGTCTCTACTAAAAGTACAAAATTAGCCAGATGTGATGGCACACGCCTGTAATCCTAGCTACTTGGGAGGCTGAGGCAGGAGAATCACTTGAACTCAGAAGACGGAAGTTGCAGTAAGCCAAGATCGCACCATTGCACTTCAGCCTGGGCAACAAGAGCAAAACTCCATCTCAAAAACAAAAACAAAAATTACAGTGTCTATTTATTAAGACATGGCCACACCCATTCATTTATGTACTGTCTGTGGCTACAACAACAGTTGAGTAGTTATGAGAGAAACCATGTGGTCTACAAAGACAAAAATATTTACTATCTGGCTCTTTATAGAAAATTTTGCCTCCCCTTAGACTAGATGATTCAAAGGGATGGAAATAAAAGTGTTTTTCTAAGTTGCTAGCTCTCTGTTAGTATAAATAAACCTGGGATATAGGTACTCAAATGATGCATGTTTCAAAAACTTACAGTTATGGTTTTTTAAATTAAATTAC
>NW_012102377.1:3511747-3535215 GCF_000951045.1 Mandrillus leucophaeus
TCTCTGACTAACACACAGTAGAAACTGACTCTGACTAAAGGAAGAAGGGGTTTATTAGAAAGAGGATTCTTGAATAGTTCCAGAACTGAGGGAAGAGCTAGAGGTCGTGATCTTTGGAAGGACAGGAAACTGGGAAGCTCCAGGTCCTTACCAGCAGGAGACCCTGGGTCTCTTCTCAGGGCACATCTATGAGACTTCAGGAGCCTTTCATTTGAGTTTCAAGCTTTATGGAGAAATAAATTGACGGGTCCAGTTTATGGCTGGGTAGCCAAAGGGAGGGAATAATGTGATTGGTAACCTCCCAGGAGTCCCATGGTTGAAATGGAGAAGGAAAAAAGGAGAGGTTAGTAGGATTAAGGGATGCCAGGCCAATGAGAACCAACAGATGTGTGCACAGCTTGTCAGGAAACATGGGCTATAATCTCAACTTCACCAAATGGGTGAATACACTGGGCTTCAGTATTATGTTCAATATGTAATAATTATATATTAGTGTAAAAGGAGGGGCACAACACCCTTCTGCCATGAAATTATTCATTGGCCACAGTGCAGAGGATTTGGGTTTTTTTTTGAGTTAAAGAACATTTTTTTTTTTTTTTCTTAAGAGACAGGGTCTCACTCTGTCACTCAGGCTGGAGTGCAGTGGCACTATCATAGCTTACTGTAACCTCAAATTCTTGGCCTCAAGCCATTGTCCTGAATCAGCCTCCCAAAGTGTTGGGATTATAGGCATGAGCCACCGCACCTGGCCAAGAGCTTTGTATATTAATATACAGAATTCATAAACAGTTCACCTGAACCAACAAGAAAAGACATCAAATAGTGCTTGACTTCATTACTTATTAGGCAGATGCCAAATACTTTTCTTTTCTTTCTTTCTTTTTTTTTTTTTGTTTGTTTGTTTGTTTGTTTGAGACAGGGTCTCATTCTGTCACCCAAGTTGGAGTGCAGTGGCAAGATCATGGTTCATTGCAGCCTCCACCTCCCACACTCAAGCGATTCTCCCACCTCAGCCTCCTAAGTAGCTGGAACTACAGGCATGTGCCACTGTAGCCAGCTAATTTCCTTTTATTTTTAGTAGAGATGGGGTTTTGCCATGTTGTCCAGGCTGGTCTCAAACTCCTAGTAATCCACCTGCCTCAGCCTCCCAGAGTGCTGAGATTATAGGTGTGAACCACCATGCCTGGCCTAGAGATACAAATTTAAACCACCATAAGACAATACTGCATATCTACTAGAATAAGTAAAATGAAAAAGACAGACAATACCAAGTGCTGGCAAGGATGTGGGGCAAGTGAAACTTTCATACATTGTTTGTTTGCTTGGGGACAGTCTCTTGCTCTGTTGCCCAGGCTGGAATGCAGTGGTGTGATCTTGGCTAACTGCAACCTCTGTCTCCTGGGATCTAGCAATTCTCCTGCCTCAGCCTCCCAAATAGCTGGAATTACAGGCATGCACCACCACGCCTGGCTAATTTTTGTATTTTTTTGGTAGAGATGGGGTTTCATCACGTTGACCAGGCTGGTATTGAACTTCTGACTTCAGGTGATCTGCCCGCCTTGGCCTCCTACAGTGCTGGGATTATAGGCATGAGCCACCATGCCCAGCCTACTTTCATACATTGTTAAAAGCAGTATCAAATGGTACAACCATTTTGGAGAACTCTTCGGCAATATACGCTAAAGTTGAACACATTCATGCCCCAGAATCCATAAATTCCACTTCTACACATGTACCTAGGCACCTAACATACTCTTCCTTAATGGGTTTAGGCCTGGGGTCACAAACTCAAATGCACACAGAAAGAGTCTATCATATGATCAATTGTGGTAGACGATAGGGAGTGTCAAGGACTGTGTTTAAACTGGAGAGCTCCCTATTAAGATTATGTTAAAAAAAAAAAAAAATGAAATAGACAGCCTGGCCAACATGGTGAAACTCCATCTCTGCTAAAAATACAAAAATTAGCCAGGCTTCGTGGCAGGCACCTGTAATCCCTGCTACTCGGGAGGTCGAGGTAGGAGAATTGCTTGAGCACAGGAGGCAGAGGTTGTAGTGAGCTGAGATTGCTCCACTGCACTCCAGCCTGGGCAACAAAGCAAGACCCTGTCTCAAAAAGAAAAAAAAGAGAGGAGTTCTTATCCACACCTGTAGCCATGCTTTCCAAGGGCTCATTGCGGTTTGTGCAGGTCTTCAGATGCAAGAAGACAGCCACAGCTGTGGCACACTGCAAACACAGCAATCAAGGTGAATGGGCGGCCCCTGGAGATGATCGAGCTGTACACACTGATATACGAGCTGCTGGAACCAGTTCTGCTTCTGGACAAGGAGTGATTTGCTGGTATGGACATGTCCATGTGAAAGGTGGTGATCACATGGCCTGGATATATGCTGTCCATCAGTCTAGCTCTAAAGCCCTGATGTCCTATTACCAGAAGTATATGGATGAGTTTTCCAAGGAGGAGATCAAAGACAAAGATCAAAGACATTCTCATACAGTATGACTGGACCCTGCTGGTGGCTGACCTCCACCACCACTAAACCAAAAAATCGAGAGACCCTGGTACCCATGCTTCCTACCAGAAATCCTACCAATAAGCCCATCATGAGAACTGGGGTTTACTTGTATGATAAACAATGTTTGAGAGATTTTTTAAAAAATAGATGATCCTTTTGTAGTTCATGAGCATGATGATTGGGTGTTCCCACCCATGTGTGAGATGAGCCACCCTCGAACCTTGTTACCATGTCAACATATTACCTGTCTGACATGAGAAAAAAAAAAAAAAAGAAAAAAAAAGAGATTATGTTAAGTGCCTGGGAAATATTCTTCTTACTGAGGAAGAAACACCTGGCCAGTTGTACAGATTGACCAGGAGGGCATTTTCATTAGAAGTGATTCAAGTGGGTACTGTGGACACCATTTGGTATAACTGCCCAGCACTCCTGTTTACTTTCCTCTGGAAATAGCCCCTGCTGCCATGTCTAGACTTCAAGGTTTTGCCTCTCTCTCAATGGCTAATTGCTGTTGAGTGGACACCTTACCCAAGCCAGGAGCAGTGGATTCTGTTGGTGCTCTGCCCAGAGCTCCTTGACTAGGCAGTGTACCATCCCCCAGCTGCTGTGAATGTCAGCTGTGAACACCTCACAGATGGCCCTGCTATTGAATCATCTTGCCCAAAAATGCTTGAGAAAGTATGTTCTCCCCCTGGAGGGAGAGGTACACCATTGCTTCAAAGTGGGATAACTCAGTCATGTCATTCACTCTCCAGGTCCCATCATGGGATCAGGCTGAGGCTAGGCTTGCTTAGCTCTGTCTCCTGTACCACCCTGCTTCCCTCACTCCCTTAACAGATTTCTCCTGAGAGCACTCTCTCCGTACATCACACCAGAATCCCTCTGCCTTTGGGGAACCCAAGCTAAGTCACAAGGCCCATAAGATCCTTTTATCCCAAAGAACCAGAAAGCCTGGGCACACTGAAACAGAATCATATCAATGGCAACACAACCATGAACTCCTGGTGCTCAGTTTCTTCCCTTGCTGAGCTGTGGTTATCCAGCTTTCTTTTTGATTTCATCAAAGCCCACAGGAGCTTCCCAATAATCCTCCTTTTTGTTTAAGTCAGCCAAAGTTTCCTTTTTTTTCCCTGAAACCAATATAACCTTAACTAATGTGATGGGTAACCAAGGCCTGACCTAACGTGGCTTTGGAAATATGACCCAATACTTTATAGGATAACATCTCAGTTGGAATCCTGAGGGAAAAATTAATTGATTGCCCTTACTATCCCTAGGCATCAGTAGCTAGAAGTGTTGCTGGGAACACTCCCTCTCTTTAATCCTCCAGGAATTTGCCTTGCTGGGGAACTAATTTGTTACTCATGGCTGTTTTCCTGAGACCTTGTGATTCCCTGGAGGCAGAGGAGTTAAATTACTTCCACTGGCCATCACAGCCTTGCATCTTTTGTTGTTTTGTTTCCAGTACTGTTCAGGAAGGCTCTAGCATCTCTCTGAGCCTTCTTGTTTCTGAAAAATGCTTTTCTTCATCTTTGTATTTCTCTGTGTATGTACACATGTGGTACATTTGCAAAAGTTAGAAGAGTAGAAGGAGGTGGGGGGAAGTCAGAGGAGGAGTGGTCAGATTTCAGATCACTGAACCGTGGGTTATAAATAAAGGGTGACACAACACAAACCTGATTAGTTCCACTCAGAATTGCTCACTGATTCATCAGAAAATTGATCCTTCTGACCCAGACACTCCTCTCTCAATAGTCAAAGGCAGCTTTTGTTTGAATCAGTAATTGTGCCTCTATAGGAATTTTATGGAGTTTAGCTCAAGAAAACATTCTATCCAAGCCAAACGTGGGTATGGTAGAATACTATTTAAGATATTAACCTACATTCTCCGATGGGCATGTCCTCCTCTTCTTTCCCTCCATTCAAGCAGCCATGTGATCTCAGGGAGACATGCCGCAAAGAGAAGAATGAAAAGTTGACAAGTTTTTCTGGCTTGTTTCTAATAATAGATGCCATAAACTGATAGTTCACTGATCTTCGAACACCCACACATGAGTGCCACTGTTTTGGCCCACACAGTACTTTTTAAAAGTATGATTCTGTTCACATGAGGCTCAGTTCTCCAGGTCACCACAGTCCCCAGCACTCCTTATTGTCTGTCACAGTTGACATTACCTGCCTGGCCTTTTTCTGTGTGCCCTTGAACTTGTGACCCCAGGCTTAAATCCATTAAGGATTTTTATATTAGGTGCCTAGGAAGCAGACATTCTTTCCTCTTAGGAAGACCCGGCATATTAAGAGAGGGAGGGTTTCCCTCATAAGAGGAAAACCCCTAGGGTTATAGTCAATAATGAGCCAGGGCCTCTTCTTTGTATCACAGAGAGTGGAAATTCTGGACTCTCAGGCCTGGAACACTTGGGTCCAAATGCCTGAGGAGATGGGGGAGTTACAGAAGGAGCAGTACTCACCAGACAGGAGTACTTGGGAGTAGTACTCCCAAGGAGAGAGGGAAAGAGGCACATGTGAGGGCCTCCAGTCAAAGTGAGGAAATTCTCCCTGCAGCCACCCATTAAGTCCCCTTCTTTTTCCCACATGATTCATCCACCAAACAGATATTTAGTAAGTGCTCACTGCGTTCACTGTGTGCCAGCAACGAACTAACATTTGTGGGCTTTTAATTATGTAATCTCTTTCTCTCTCCATCCATCCAGATTCTGAACTATTTCCAAGAAAATGCCACCACTTGCTTCATCTCCTGAGGCACCTTGAATACCCCTTTGCCTTGAATGAGAGAGAGAAAATTGTTTTTCCTTCATTCATATAATTGTGGAATGATAGCTCTGAAAAAGCCATGAGAACTGATGAAGGCCTCCTGTCTCCAAGAAAGAACAGAAATGGAGAAGATTTGGTCTCTTTCGTTCACCACTATATCCTTAGCAGTGTCTTGAACAATGCCTGACACATAGTAGGTTCTCAGTATTTATTTGTTGAATGAATGACCAGCTAAGCAGTTAAGGGCAGAGGTGGTCCCAGTTGCCACATGTCCTGAATCTTTATCCAGGCTGTCTCCCAAACTGCAGGTTAGCAGAAGGAAAGCCAATGTTTTTTGTAAGAGCCTTCTTTTTTTTCTGTTTGTTTTTGTTGTTGTTTGTTTTTAGAGACAGGGTCTCACTCTTTTACCCAGGCTGGAGTGCAGTGACATGATCATAGCTTACTACAGCCTCAAACTCCTGGGCCCAAGCAATCCTTGTGCTGCTAATTAAAAAAAAAAAAAAATTTTTTTAAAATATATATACACACACACAAATGGAGTCTACTATGTTGCCCAGGCTGGTCTCAAACTCCTAGCCTCAAGCATTCCTCTGACCTTGGCCTCCCAAGGCACTGGGATTACAGGTGTGAGCCATGCACGCAGCCCCCATAAAGGCTCTTAACAAGAAACTAAGAGGGAAAAAAGAATCAACAGGAGATTTAATGACAGCAACAGTTTTCAGAAGTATATATGGTCATGGTGGGAGTCTAGAAGAACCCGGCCTAATGGAGCCAGTCTTGAGCTGCAATTCTTTTATCTAATTCTCCCAGAACCCCTTGACTTAGTTGCTTTCACTGGAGAATAGGTGTATTCTGGGGGTTAAAAAGTTCTCCAGGGAAAGCTTCCCACTTACCTCACCATCTTGGTATCCTGCTCTTCCACCCAACATGCAAACATGCAGCTGGTCACTCAGCCAGTCCCTGAAACCTGTTAATTGGCCCATAGTTTGGCTCTGAGCAAACCTGTGGACTTAGGAGCCTCAGCTCTTGCCTCCCAGGAGTTTCCCAACTTTGGGGGAAGGTAACATATGTGCTCTGAAGCAAGCACAATGATGGCTATGACAGGAATTTTGCAGCACACGTTTAAATAACAACACTAGGTAAGGCAGGTCAGTGAGAGCCCATCAATAGGGAAAATGGCAGTGTGGGTCTAAGGCTTGAGAAAAGGGAGAGAAGGCTGTGGCCTTAGTGTCCAGCCTGCTCAGCATCTCTTCTCCCCTCTTCTGGTTGCAGCACTGTTTTTTTCTTTTTGTTTTGAGACAAGGTCTCACTCTGTTACCTAGGCTGGCCTGGGTTCAAGTGATTCTCTCGTCCCAGCCTCCCAAGTATCTGGGATTACGGGTGTGCACCACCATCCCTGGCTAATTTTTATATTTTCAGTAGAAACGGGGTTTAACCATATTGTCCAGGCTGGTCTCAAACTCCTGACCTCAAGTAATCTGCCCTCCTTGGCCTCCCAAAGTACAGGGATTACAGGATTGAATGACTGAGCCCAGCCTGATTGCAGCACTTTAATTATCCCTTAAGAAACTGTCCCCAACTAGTTGCATGTGGGTGGACTTGGTGGGACTATGAATTAAAGTGCTATGGTCAATGGGTATGTGTGGCCCAAAGACCCAAACTAGGCCATTCACACTCTGTCTTCCAGGGATTTGAATCTTTTTTTTTTTTTTTTTTTTGAGACGGTGTCTCGCTTTGTCATCGCCCAGGCTGGAGTGCAGTGGCATGATCTTGGCTCACTGCAACCTCCATCTCCCGGGTTCGTGATTCTCCTGCCTCAGCCTCCGGAGTAGCTGGGACTACAGGTGCGCGCCACCACCCTGGCTAATTTTTGTATTTTTAGTAGAGACAGAGTTTTGCCATGTTGGCCAGGCTGGTCTCAAACTCCTGACCTCACGTGATCTGCCTGCCTCGGCCTCCCAAAGTACTGGGATTACAGGCATGAGCCACCCCACCCAGCTGGGATTTGAATCTTGAGTACAGGAACATGAGGGAAGAAAATCTATCCTGGATGGAAGCTCTCTGAAGGGACCTCCCATTAACTCCTGCTACTTAGACTCCTCAGGTCCCCTAACTGCTCTTCCTGGGGCCTGCCGGTTCAGATTCTGTAAATTCTGCGAGCTTTCCCATATCATTCCAATAAGGTCTTTTAAGGGTCTGCTTCTGTGGTTGGCAACCTGAGAACCCTGCTTGGTACAACAAGGGTTCCTGGAAAATGTAGGAGTGTGAACTGGTGGCATGAATAGCTGAAAAGGACGCAGAGCTTATTCCAGGTCAGGAGAACATCACCTGTAAGGCCTCTCCAGAACCATACTTGGCCTAACTCAAGGGGAGATTTCAAAGGGGGAAGTATGAGAAGTTAGGAGGGGGATGTGGAGTGGAGCCAGAGTGGACTGGAGGGTATGGCCTTTCCCCTAAAGCAGAGGTTCACACAATGTTGTTGGATACACTGCTGGGCCATAGTCAGTGAGAGCTGCAGATGGAAGTAGAGCCAGCCAACAGACAACTTGGCAGGATGCACTAAAAATTGGAGCTGGGCCTCAGAACTGGGTTATTCTGGCCAAATATCATCTGTCTAGTGTGTCCAGACAGCAAAGAGTTGGGAACCATTACTGAAGAAAAACAAGAGCTATGGAGGAGGGGATTGTTTGAGGATGCAGTGATTGTAAAGAATAGAGTGAACTCTTTGGTCAGCCTGGATTTGAATCCCAGCTCCATCACTGATGTTGTGTGGTTGATTTTCTTACCCTTAAATGGTCCCTACCTCAAATTAATATGGTGGCTGGCAAATAATAAGCACACAATAAATGATGGCTGCTGCTATTATTTTCATCAATAAAATTTTATATTAATCTACATTGTTAATTAGTAATTATTGTTATTATTTCCAGTTAAACTTCAGATTTAAAGCCATAGACTATCCCTGCATGCATACTCACCCCCACACAAAACACACAATTATATTCAGAAATACCCCTGGGGCCCAATCTGAAATTACAGACTAATAAACCCTAGACAAAGCTAATAAGGTATAAAAAGCAATGCTCCAACTAGTCATAAACTTCTGCCACTAGGTTAAAAGAGAAATGGTGATCTATGACTCAGAGCTGTGGAATAGTCAGGGACCCAAGTGACTGGCAAAGTTGGGACAATAACCTGGGTTTACCTCCTGTTCTGATAAGACCCTTGGAGACTGGATGCAGATGCAGCCCAGATGCTTGAACAGGAGTGCGATGGTTCATGAAGTACGCAGTGAGTCTGAGGAAATGGACCTGAAAATGTCACTGTATTATGAAAACAACTTCATTTATCACTCTTCGAGAAGACAGAGTGATCAGGAAGGTGCTGGCCTGGGACTTGAAAATCCTAGAGTCCATGGAGGGTCTATTAGGACTTCTGGAAAGTGGTTGATCCTCTCAATGCCTAGGTTCCCCATATCAGTAGCCCCTGACCGTGGCATGAACATCCCTCCTCCACCTTTGTGAATATTGCCCATTCTGCCTGGAACACCATAATCTCACTCTTTCTCCACCTCATCCTGATGCTCTCAGGATCTCTGAATTTTGAACACAAATATATCCTCCCCCACAGCAGACATTTTATCATCAAGGCCAATTGGCACAAATATAGACATAGCCATTGTGTTATCATAAGCCGCAGGTGGGTCTTTTCCTTAGGATATTGAGGCATAGGGATCTATTTATTTATTTATTTATTTATTTATTTATTTATTTATTTATCGGGGACGTAGTCTTGCTGTGTTACCCAGGCTGGAGTGCAGTGACGGGATCTTGGCTTACTGCAACTTCTGCCTCCCGGGTTCAAGCGATTCTCCTGACTCAGCCTCCCAAGTAGTTGGGATTACAGGCACCTACCACAACACCTGGCTAATTTTTGTATTTTTAGTAAAAACAGGGTTTCACCATGTTGACCAGGCTGGTCTCAAACTCCTGACCTCAGGTGATCCACCTGCCTCGGCAGCTGAAAGTGCTGGGATTACAGGTGTGAGCCATCGAGCCCTGCCAAAGCACAGAGATTTAAACTAAAAGGCCACACTTCCACCACACGCTGCAAGGCAGGAGGGACAAATATTAACCTCATTTCACAGGCAAAGAAATTGAATCTCAGTGAGGTGGGGTGACTTGCCCAAGATCACAGAGCTGAGAAATGTTCAGTTAACTCCACATCCACCTTATCTGCTCAAATTCCAGGGTTCTCTCCTTCATAATCAGCTATGTCTTAGGCAGCTTTATCATCTCCAGGTTATATGGTCTCTGAGGGATCTTCTGGGCTCATGGACTTGGGAACAGCCCCCACCAGGTAGAGGGGAATTCTTGCGGAAAGCCTCAGGGTGTAGCTGGAAACATCCTAAGAGACTTTCGGATTGTATCAGTGAACCAGACACCAAGAGCTCCATCTCTGTGGAATTTACATCCTAGTGGGAGTAAGAGTCAATAAGCTATAAACATAACAAATTCAGAGATTATGTAAGATGTAAAAAGGTTATAAGGGCTACAAAGAAAGAAAGAAAAGGGAATGGGAAATGGGTATCATAAGTGTCAGGATAGAAGGAAATGTTGCAATTTTAAATCGGGCAGTCAGGAAAAGTCTCATTGAGAAGGTGACATTTGAACAGAGACTTGAAGATTAGGGACAGAACCACAGGATATCTGGGCAAAGAGGATTCTGGGCAGACAGAAGAGCCAGTGCAAAGGCCGTGAGGTGGAAGCATTGCTGGTGTGTACAGGAGACAGCAAGCAGGACAGGGTGGCTGCAGCAGAGTGAGCTGGTGGTGGAGAGAAAGGGAGACCAATCATGTAGGGCCTCGGGGGACCACTGTAAGAACTTTGACTTTTACTCTGAGTAGAACAGCAAGCCATTGGAGAGTCCTTAGCAGAGAAAGGACTGATCTGGCTCATGTTTTAAATCTGGCTGCCATATTGGGAGTAGATTGGAGGAAAAAAAAGTGGAAGCCCTGGGACCCACCAACATGAACAATCAGGGAGAAGACAAGAGGCCAGCAAAGGAATGAACAGAGGTAGTAGAAGCAAAACTGTAGTGTATGTTTTCCTGGAAGCCAAAATGAGGAAAGTCTCTCAAAGGAGGGAGTGGGTCTATTTGGCCCCCTTCCAAGACTACAACTGCAGTGAATGTTCCACAAAGCATATCAAGTCCTTTAAAATACTTGAAAAACTTCTTACTACCTTCAGGAATAGCCTGAGGCAATTATCAGGACTTATCCAGCCTTTCATGAGCCAACCTTGCTTGTCTCATACCAAGCCCATCCCTACCTGAAGCAATTGCAGCTCCCCAAACGGGGTGCTTGTTCTAAACACTGAGTCTTTCCATAGTTCTTCCTTTGCCTGGAAACTTCCTGTCAATCCTTCAGGTCTTGGCTGAGATGAGACACCCCCTTTCAAGTCTTCCCCTGCTCTGTGCTCCCTGAACATCTACTGCTTACTCCAGCTGGAGCATTTGTCAGGCCTCTGAGCCCAAAAGCCATCATATCCCCGTGACCTGCATGTATACATCCGGATGGCCTGAAGCAACTGAAGATCCACAAAAGAAGTGAAAACAGCCTTAACTGATGACATTCCACCATTGTGATTTGTTCCTGCCCTACCCTAACTGAAAAGATATATTCTCCCCAGCCCTTAAGAAAGTACTGTGTAATATTCTCCCCCTCCCGCCCTTAAGAAGGTACTATGTAATATTCTCCCGGCCACCCTTCAGAAGGTACTTTGTACACCTATCCCAAACCTATAAGAACTGGTGATAATCCCGGCCAGGCGCAGTGGCTCACGCCTGTAATCTCAGCACTTTGGGAGGCCAAGGCGGGCGAATCGCGAGGTCAGGAGATCGAGACCATCGTGGTTAACACGGTGAAACCCCGTCTCCACTAAAAAAATACAAAAAAATTAGCCAGGCGAGGTGGCGGGCGCCTGTAGTCCCAGCTACTCAGGAGGCTGAGGCAGGAAATGGCGTGACCGTGGGAGGCGGAGCTTGCAGTGAGCTGAGATTCCCGCCACTGCACTCCAGCCTGAACGACAGAGGGAGACTCGTCTCAAAAAAAAAAAAAAAAGAACTAATGCTAATCCCACCACCCTTTGCTGACTCCTTTTTTGGACTCAGCCCGCCTGAACCCAGGTGAAATAAACCGCCTTGTCGCTCATACAAAGCCTGTTTGGTGGTCTCCTCACATGGACGCGTGAGACATTTGGTGCCGAAGGCCCGGGTCAGCGGGACTCCTTCGGGAGACCAGTCCCTTGTCCTCACCCTCACTCCGTGAAGAGATCCACCTACGACCTCAGGTCCTCAGACCAACCAGCCCAAGGAACATCTCACCGATTTTAAATCGGGTAAGCAACCTCTTTTTACTCTCTTCTCCAGCCTTTCTCACTATCCCTCAACCTCTTTCTCCTTTCAATCTTGGCGCCACCCTTCAATCTCTCCCTTCTCTTAATTTCAGTTCCTTTCATTTTCTGATAGAGACAAAGGAGACACATTTTATCCGTGGACCCAAAACTCCGGCGCCGGTCACAGACTCAGGAAGGCAGCCTTCCCTTGGTGTTTAATCCTTGCCGGGACGCCTGCCTGATTATTCACCCACATTCCATTGGTGTCTGATCTCCGCGGGGATGCCTGCCTTGATCATTCACCCACATTCCCTTGGTGGCAAGTCAATTGCGGGGACGCCTGCTTTGGCTGCTCACCCACATTGCAGCCCAGGACTACTCACGCTACCCCTTCTCTCCATGTCTCTACCCTCTCTTTTCTCTCCACTTTCCTGGGGGAGCAAGCACCCCTCATCCCTTCTCTCCATGTCTCTACCCTCTCTTTTCTCTCCACTTTCCTGGGGGGCAAGCACCCCCCACCCCTTCTCTCCCTGTCTCCGCCCGTTTTCTACTTTCCTGGGGGCCAAGTGCCTCCCACCCCTCTTCCACTTTCCTGGGGGGCAAACACCTCCCACCCCATTTCCACTTTCCTGGGGGGCAAGCACCCCCCACCCCTTCTCTCCATGTCTCTACTCTTCTCTTTAAACTCGCCTCCTTCACTATGGGCAATCTTCCACCCTCCATTCCTCCTTCTTCTCCCTTAGCCTGTGTTCTCAAGAACTTAAAACCTCTTCAACTCTCACCTGACCTAAAATCTAAGTGTCTTATTTTCTTCTGCAATACCACTTGACCCCAATACAAACTCGATAATGGTTCTAAATAGCCAGAAAACCGCACTTTGGATTTCTCCATTTTACAAGGTCTAGGTAATTTTTGTCGAAAAATGCACAAATAGTCTGAGGTGCCTGATGTCCAGGCATTCTTTTACACATTGGTCCCTCCCTAGTCTCTGCTCCCAATGTGACTCATCCCAAATAGCTCTTCTTTCTCTCCTGTTTGTTCCTTCAGTCTCCACCCCAAGCTCTGAGTCCTTTGAATCCTCCTTTTCTAGACTCATCTGGCCTCTCCCCTTCTTCCCAGGCTGCTCCTCGCCAGGCCGAGCCAGGCCCCAATTCTTCCTCAGCCTCTGCTCCCCCACCCTCTAATCTTTCTATCACCTCCCCTCCTCACACCTGGTCTGGTTTACAGTTTCGTTCTGCAACTAGCTCTCCCCCACCTGCCCAACTATTTCCTCCTAGAGAGATGGCTGGAGCTGAAGGCATAGTCAGGGCACATGTGCCTTCTTCTCTATCAGACCTTTCCCAGATCAGCCAGCGTTTAGGCTCTTTCTCATCAGACCCCACTAAATATATACAGGAATTCCGATATCTAACTGTGTCCTACAATTTAATCTGGAGTGACTTAAATGTCATCCTAACTTCTACCCTCTCCCCAGATGAGGGGGAAAGAGTTTTTTCTCTAGCCCAATCTCACGCTGATAATCGCCGGCTTCATGAGCCAGACCTCCAGGAAGGCATTAGAGCAGTTCCTGAGAACATCCCCAATGGAACTGTCAGGCAGATTCCCCAGGTATAGCTAGGTGAAATTACATGGTTTCCTGCCGACTTGAAGGGCTTAAAAAGGCAGCTTACAAAGCTGTTAATTATGATAAACTTAAAGAAACTACCTAAGACGAAAGCCGAAAACCCAGCCCAGTTCATTGCCTGCTTAGCAGCAACCCTTAGACGCTTTACCGCCCTAGACCAAGAGAGGCCAGAAGGCCGCCTTATTCTTAATATGCATGTTATCACCCAGTCAGCTCCTGACATTAGAAAAAAGCTTCAAAAATTGGAATCCGGCCCTCAAACCCCACAACAGGAATTAATCAACCTCGCCTTCAAGGTGTAAATAATAGAGAGGAGGTAGCCAGACAGCAACGCATTTCTGAGTTACATTACCTCTGCTGTAAGACAACCCACAACCACGTCTCCAACATACAAAAACTTCAGAACATCCAAGCCACAGATCCCAGGGCCTCCTTCAAAACATCCTCGTGGACCTTGCTTCAAATGCCAAAAGCCTGGCCACTGGGCCAAGGAATGCCCACAGCCCAGGATTCCTCCTAAGCTGTGCCCTGTCTATGCGGGCCCCCACTGGAGGTCAGACTGTCTAACTCACATCGCCGCCGCTCCTAAAGCCCCTGGAGCCCAAACCCAACGTTCCTTGGCCGACTCCTTCCCAGATCTCCTTGGCTTAGCAGCTGAAGACTGATGCTGCCCGATCGCCTTGGACGCCCCCTGGACCGTCACGGACGCTGAGCTTCGGGTCACTCTTACAGTGGAGGGTAAGTCCGTCCCCTTCTTAGTCAATTCGGAGGCTACCCACTCCACATTACCTTCTTTTCAAGGGCCTGTTTCCTTTGCCTCCGTAACTGTTGTGGGTATTGACGGCCAGGCTTCTAAACCTCTTAAAACTCCCCAACTCTGGTGCCACTTTGGACAACATTCTTTAATGCACTCCTTTTTAGTTATCCCCATCTGCCCAGCTCCCTTATTAAGTTGAGACATTTTAACTAAATTATCTGCTTCCCTGACTATTCCTGGGTTACAGCCACACCTCATTGCCGTCTGTTGCCCTGGTTCAAAGCCTCTTTCACATCCTCTCCTTGTATCTCCCCACCTTAATTCACAAGTATAGGACACCTCTACTCCCTCCTTGGCGACGGATGATGCACCCCTTACCATCCCATTAAAACCTAATCACCCTTACCCCGCTCAATGCCAATATCTCATCCCACAGCATGCTTTAAAAGGATTAAAGACTATTATCACTTGCCTGTTACAGCATGGCCTTTTAAAGCCTATAAACTCTCCTTATAATTCTCCCATTTTACCTGTTCAAAAACTGGACAAGCCTTACAGGTTAGTTCAGAATCTGCGCCTTATCAACCAAGTTGTCTTGCCTATCCACCCCATGGTGCCAAACCCATAGACTCTCCTATCCTCAATACCTCCCTCCACAACCACTCCATAACCCATTATTCTGTTCTAGATCTCAAACCTGCTTTCTTTACTATTCCTTGCACCCTTCATCCCAACTTCTCTTTGCTTTCACTTGGACTGACCCTGATACGCATCAGGCTCAGCAAATTACCTGGGCTGTACTGCAGCAAGGCTTCACAGACAGCTCCCATTACTTCAGTAGAGCCCAAATTTCTTCCTCATGTATTACCTATTCCAACATAGTTCTTCATGAAAACATACATGCTCTCCCTGCTGATCGTGTCTGGCTAATCTCCCAAGCCCTAACCCCTTCTACAAAATAGCAACTCCTTTCCTTCCTGGGCATGGTAGGATTCTTTTGCCTTTAGGTATCTGGTTTTGCCATCCTAACGAAACCATTATATAAACTCACAAAACCAAGCCGAGCTGACCCCATAGATCCTAAATCCTTTCACCACTCCTCTTTCTGTTCCTTAAAAACAGCCCTAGAAGTTGCCCCCACACTAGCTCTCCCTAACTCATCCCAACCCTCTTCATTACACACAGCCAAAGTACAGGGCTGTGTGGTCAAAATTATTACATAAGAGCCGGGACCACGCCCTGTAGCCTTTCTGTCCAAACAACTTGACCTTACTGTTTTAGGCTGGCCCCCACCCCCATGACTGTATCTCTCTGATCCACCTGACATTCACTCCATTTCCCCATATTTCCTTCTTTCATGTTCCTCACCCTGATCACACTTGGTTTATTGATGGCAGTTCCACCAGGCCTAATCACCACTCACCAGCAAAGGCAGGCGATGCTATAGTATCTTCCATATCTATCATTGAGGCCACCACTCTGCCGCACTCCACTACCTCTCAGCAAGCCAAACTCATTGCCTTAACTCGAGCCCTCACTCTTGCAAAGGGACTACGTGTCAATATTTATACTGACTCTGAATATGCCTTCCATATCCTGCACCACCATGCTGTTATATGGGCTTAAAGAGGTTTCCTCACCATGCAAGGGTCCTCCATCATTAATGCCTCTTTAATAAAAACTCTTCTTAAGGCCACTTTACTTCCAAAGGAAGCTGGAGTCATACACTGCAAGGGCCACTAAAAGGCATCAGATCCCATCACTCAGGGCAGCGCTTATGCTGATAAGGTAGCTAAAGAAGCAGCTAGCATTCCAACTTCTGTCCCTCATGGCCAGTTTTTCACCTTCTAGTTGGTCACTCCTATTTATTCTCCTACTGAAGTTTCCACCTATCAATCTCTTCCCACACAGGGCAAATTGTTCTTGAACCAAGGAAAATATCTCCTTCCAGCCTCACAGGCCCATTCTATTCTGTCGTCATTTCATAACCTCTTCCGTGTAGGTTACAAGCCATTAAGTCCACCTCTTAAAACCTGTCATTTCCTTTCCATCGTGAATATCTATCCCCAATCCTCCACTCTTGACTCCCTCTTGGAGTGGATAGATGATCTTTGCTGACAGGACACATTCCAACACTTTCACCCTGATGAAGTCCTATTCTTTACTGTTATACTCACTCTTATTCTCGTTCCTGTTCTTATGCCACCCTCTACCTCTCTCCAGCTATCTCCACCACACTATCAATCTCACTCACTCTCTCCTAGCCATTTCTAATCCTTCTTTAACAAACAATTGCTGGCTTTGCATTTCTCTTTCCCCCAAAATCGCCAAGGCCTCAATTTACTCATTGCTGAAAAAGGAGGACTCTGTATATTTTTAAATGAAGAGTGTTGTTTTTACCTAAATCAATCTGACCTGGTATACGACAACATAAAAAAACCCAAGGATAGAGCCCCAAAACTCGCCAACCAAGCAAATAATTATGCTGACCCCCCTTGAGCACTCTCTAATTGGATGTCCTGGGTTCTCCCAATTCTTAGTCCTTTAATACCTGTTTTTCTCCTTCTCTTATTCAGACCTTGTGTCTTTCATTTAGTTTCTCAATTCATACAAAACTGCATCCAGGCCATCACCAATAATTTTATACCACAAATGCTCCTTCTAACAACCCCACAATATCATCCCTTACCCCAAAATCTTTCTTCAGTTTAATCTCTCCCACTCTAGGTTCCCATATCGCCCCTAATCCCACTTGTAGCAGCCCTGAAAAACATTGCCCATTATCTCTCCATACCACCCCCCAAAATTTTTGCTACCCCAACACTTCACCACCATTTTGTTTTGTTTTTCTTATTAATATATGAAGACAGGAATATCAGGCCTCTGAGCCCAAGCTAAGCCATCATATCCTCTGTGACCTACGTCTATACATCCAGATGGCCTGAAGCAACTGAAGATCCACAAAAGAAGTGAAAATAGCCTTAACTGATAACATTCCACCATTGTGATTTGTTCCTGCCCTACCCTAACTGAAAAGATACATTCTCCCCAGCCCTTAAGAAGGTAATATTTGTAATATTCTCCTCCTGCCCTTAAGAAAGTACTTTGTACACATATCCCAAACCTTTAAGAACTAATGATAATCCCACCACCCTTCGCTGACTCCTTTTTCGGACTCAGCCCACCTCCTGCACCCAGGTGAAATAAACAGCCTTGATGCTCACACAAAGCCTATTTGGTGGTCTCTTCACAAGAACGTGTGAGACAGCATTTACTATGCTATTGAGATTGCCTGTTGAACCTTTCTGCCTCCTCCAACAGAGAATAAGTTTATTGAAGGCAGAGAATATTTATCCTTCACACAGAACTTGAAAAAACAGTTATAATTTTTTTTTTGATAGAGTCTTGCTCTGTTGCCCCGGCTGGAGTGCAATGGCAGGATCTCAGCTCACTGCAACCTCTGCCTCCTGGGTTCAAGCAATTTTCCTGCCTCAGCCTCCCAAATAGCTTGGATTACAGGCACTTGCCTTCATGCCCGGCTAATTTTTGTATTTTTGTAGAGATGAGGTTTCACCATGTTGGCCAGGCTGGTCTTGAAGTCCTAATCTCGGGTGATTCACCCGCCTCAGCCTCCCAAAGTGTTGGGATTACAGGCTTGAGGCAACACACTCAGCCAGTATTTTTGAATGAATGAGAAAATACATATTGGGACATGTTGAATTGAGGTATTTATGGGACACAGAAGGCAGAAGCATCTGGTAAGAGCAGTGGTGTACTGGCAAATGTTTATCAACTGGCTCATAGTGGGAAAAGTTCCAATTTGTAGCATTTGTTGAATTCCACAATGTCAACACTCCCACCATTGGTATTCAAGCTGCCAATGTGGCATTGCTAAATATAGAATTGAGAAGAGATGTGCACTCTTGGCTCTCACAAGTTGGTACAAGCAGGCTGCAGCACACCACTGCCTGTGGGTAGGTGGATTTAAGGGTATGAGGTTCAGGACTGCGATGTGGGCTGGAGAGATGGATTTGGTGGTCATCTTCAAAGTGATGGTCATTGGAACTAGAGGAACAGCAAGACAACCCAAGGAGTTTGTTCAGGGTCAAAAGGAGAGAACAGGAATAGAATTTGACATAAGGCCAACATTTTATGTATCATGTGGAAAAGGAGCATCTTTGAAGGAGAAAGACCTGAATGAAAAATTGTTCAGGAGAACAATTCAGGAGAAAACCTGAATGATTTTTTCATTCGGACAGGAAGACCTGAATGAGAAAATTAGGAGAACAAGGTTAGAACAGTGTCAAGGAAGTCAGAGAATAGGAATTTTCAAGAAGATTCTTCCCATGGTAAATATGATGCAGAGAGATGCAGTAATGCAAGGTCTGGAAAATGTCTATTATGTTTCAAAGTTAGCAGGTTATTATTACTTAGCCAGAATAGTAAGGACAGTGGCCAGAGTACAGAGAGGAAAGTGAGAAGAGAGTGGATATGGTCAGGGATGGTGGCATTTGGGGTGTTGTATTAGTTACCTGTTGCTGCATATCAAATTACTTTAAAACTTAGTAGCTTAAGCCGGGCCCAGTGGCTCACACCTGTAATCCCAATACCTTGGGAGGCCGAGGCAGACAGATCACTTGAGGTCAGGAGTTCAAGACCAGCCTGGCCAACATAGCAAAACCACATCTCTATTAAAAATACAAAAAACTGGCCGGGCGCGGTGGCTCAAACCTGTAATCCCACCACTTTGGGAGGCCGAGATGGGCGGATCACAAGGTCAGGAGATTGAGACCATCCTGGCTAACACGGTGAAACCCCATCTCTACTAAAAAAAAAAATACAAAAAACTAGCTGGGTGAGGTGGTGGGCGCCTGTAGTCCCAGCTACTCGGGAGGCTGAGACAGGAGAATGGCGTAAACCTGGGAGGCAGAGCTTGCAGTGAGCTGAGATCCGGCCACTGCACTCCAGCCCGGGCAACAGAGCGAGACTCCGTCTCCAAAAAAAAAAAAAAAAAAAAAAAAATTTAGCTGTGCATGGTGACACGTGCCTGTAATCCCAGCTGCTTGGGAGGCTGAGGCATGAGAATCACTTGAACCCAGGAGGTGGAGGTGGCAGTGAGCGAGATTATGCCACTGTACTCCAGCCTGGGTGACAGAGCAAGACCCTATCTCAAAAACAAAACAAAACACACTAGCTTAAAACAAAAATGAACATCTCAGATTCAGTGCTTCAGGAATTCAGGAGAAACAGATCTGGGCAGTTTAGACCTGGGGTCTCTTATGATGTTACCTAGGGCTGTGGCCATCTGCCAGCTTGAATGGGGCTAGAGGACCTCATGTGGTTGGCAAACTGCTGACCACTGGCAGGAAACCCCAGTTCTTCCCCATGTGGACCTCTCCATAGGGCTGCTTGAGTGTCCTCATAATATGGCAGCTGGTTTCCTCCATAGTGAATGATCCAAGATAGCATGGCAGAAGAAGCTATAAGTGTCTTTAATGGCCTAACCTTAGAAGAAACGCACCATTACTTCTACATATCTTGTCAGTCACGCAGACTAGCCATTATTCAGTGTGATGGGGACGATACGAGGGCATAGATATCAGGAGGAAAAGATCATAGGGGGCCATCTTGGAGGCTGGCCACCACAGATGGAGGCAAGGGCTGGTAGGATTGACTGGCCTCAGGGTTGCAAAGAGAACTCTGATATTAATCTGCTTCATTGAATCACTGGTATATTTCAGTTCCCCAGTAGAGGTGTTATTCAAGCTCCTAGAGCTGAGACGTCTTTCTGTAGACTTTGAGGCTGGTGCAGCAAGAAGATTAGCAGTGTGGATAATTTTTTCTGTGAGAACCATAAGCCAACATAGGCTGAGACTAATGTGCAGCCTCATTATTGAGGCTATTTCAAATACAGACTCCCTCTCTTGGAAGGTACACAATGATTGGGCTTGGAAACTGTGCAGTCAGATGGAAGTAGCATCATGATCAGAATGTAAGAAGCACATTTTCTCTGATTCAGGATAAACCTCACTGATCAGGGCTTACCTCTTTCTATCTCTGAGATTCTTTTCTTTTCTTTTTTTTTTTTTTTTTGAGATGGAGTCTTGCTCTGTTGCCCACTGCAACCTCTGCCTCCTGGGTTCAAGCGATTCTCCTGCTTTAGCCTCCCGAGTAGCTGGGATTACAGGTGTGCACCACCACGCCTGGCTAATTTTTGTATTTTTACTAAAGATAGGGTTTTGCCATGTTGGCCAGGCTGGTCTGGAACTCCTGACCTCAGGTGATCCACCTGCCTCAGCCTCCCAAAGTGATGGGATTACAGGCATGAGCCACCGCACCCAACCTTCAGATTCCTTATTTTCTAATAGTAAGATATAAAATTTGGGGGAAATGTTTCTACTTTCTCAGTTTTGTGTATCAGAAATCTATAAGGGCTTATAATAATGGACATAACACCTATCATCACGGTTAGAGTTCAGAATCAAATTTGTGGAAATGGCCGGGCACGGTGACTCATGCCTGTAATCCCGGCACTTTGGGAAGCTGAAGCAGGTGGATCATCTGAGGCCAGGAGTTCGAGACCAGCGTGGCCAACATAGTGAAACCCCATCTCTACTAAAAATACAAAAAATAGCGGGGCATGGTGGTGGGCACCTGTAATCCCAACCACTCGGGAGGCTGAGGCAGGAGAATCGCTTGAACCCAGGAGGTGGAGGTTGCTGTAAGCCAAGGTTGTGCCACTGCACTCCAGCCTGGGCGACAGAGTGAGACTCCACCTGAAAAAAAAAAAAAAAAAATTGTGGAAACAGCTAGAATTTTCTACTTCTTCTACTTAATCACCTGTGGGACGTTCTCTGCTGCTGCCATCTTGTGGCCACTTGGAGTAATAACAATCACAATGTGCCTTTAGTCCAGTGACTCACCAGGCGATGTAGGAAGGTCCTCTGGGTGAATATTTCCGATGGCAGGTTTCCAATTATTCTGCAAGGCAGGCTCTACTTATGGTGTAAAGTGTTGCTTATTAGAAAGTTCTTTCTGAAACTGAGTCAAATTCTGCTTTTATTCAATTTCTATACAATTCTTTTTCTACTGTATAATTTTTTTTTTTTTTTTTTGGAGACAGGGTCTTGGTCTGTTGCCTAGCCTGGAGTGCAATGGCATGATCATAGTTCATTGCAGCTTCAAACTCTTGGGCTCAAGGGATACTCCTAGCTAGCCTCTCAAGTAGTTAGGACTACGGGTGTGTGCCACCACACCTGGCTAATTTATTATTATTATTACTATTTTGAGACAGAGTCTCACTCAGTCACCCAGGCTAGAGTACAGTGACACAATCTTGGCTCACTGCAAATCTCCAGCTCCCAGGTTCAAGTGATTCTTCTGTCTCAGCTTCCCAAGTAGCTGTGATTACAAGTGTGCACCAACACGCTGGCTAATTTTCGTATTTTTAGTAGAGATGTGATTTTGCCATGTTGCCCAGGCTGTTCTCAAACTTCTAACTTTAAGTAATCCATCTGCCCCAGCCTCCCAATGTGCTGGGGTTACAGATGTAAGCCACCACAGCTGTCCTGCCTGGCTGATTTTTAAAATTATTTTTTGTAGAGAGAAGATCTAGCTATGTTGCCCAAGTTGGTCTTGAATTCCTGGGCTCAAGCAGTCCTCCTGCCTTGGTCTCCCAAAGTGTTGGGATTACTAGTGTGAGCCACTGCACCCAGCCCTCTAATTCTTAAAAAAAAAAAAAAAAAAAAAAGAGGCAGCTGCTTATCATATTTCCCTAAATCTTTTTCCCTAAATATTTTAGCTTCTTTATCTCTCCTTAAATAATATGATTCCCAGAGCCCTCATTCATCATCTAGGGTCTGAGACAGGCATGCTGGTGCAAGTGATTTACTGGGGAGTGGCCTCAGGAGAAACCTGTAGGGAAGCCAGGGAAGCAAGATGGTGAAGAAGGCAGAGCTAAGCAAGGATGCAGTTTAGCCAGAGACCAGCCCAGCCTGATGCCACGGGGAGCTCTGGATCCTGAGTGGTACTACAGAATGAGTCTCACCTTGAGGCAAGGGGTTCAGTCTTGCATACTGTGACACTCAGTCGTTGGCTCTTGGGGGCGAGGGGAGGTGGAGGAAACTTTCCTGAGTGAAGTGGTTCTCATTTGGGCAAGGGCAATTCTCAGGAGGGCTAGCAGCCAACGCTCAACAGCATGTGGGGAATGGGTGACCAGGAAAGAGGATCTGTATACCTTCTGCTCATATCTCATTTCAGTCATTATAGTCAGACCAGGACCCAAATATCCCAGGTGTAGTCTGAAGTGTAGTATTCAAGGGATCCAGGCCGAGTACAGTGGCTCATGCTTATAATCCCAGCACTTTGGGAGGCTGAGGCAGGCAGATCCCTTGAGCCTGGGAAGTTGAGGCTGCAGTGAGCCAAGATCGAGCCACTGCACTCCAGCCCAGGCAACACAGTGAGACCATGTCTGGAAAAAAAAAAAAAAAGAGTTCAAGGGATTCATTATATCCCATTCTCCTTAGCCCAGTATTAACAGTCTAGTCTTACATTTGGGTTGTCTGATCGAAACCCCAAGAAATTTTTCACATAAAATTGCTCCCAGGCCAAGTGTCTTCCATCAATGCCTATGGCACGGTGATACCAAAAGCAAAAGCAAGCAAAATTGTATTCCTTTAAAATTTCCTCTTGTCAGTTTGGACTCACATTCTAGCTAACTAAGCCCTCATTGAAACTGAATTCTATCATCTAATCCAGCACTCTATCCTCCGTCTTCTGCAGACAATCCATCCTTTGGGCTGGTCATCTCTCTCTTTTTTTTTTTTTTGTTTGTTTTTTAAGATGGAGCCTCGCTCTGTTGCCTAGGTTGGAGTGCAGATGGAGTCTTGCTCTGTTGCCCACTGCAACCTCTGCCTCCTGGGTTCAAGCGATTCTCCTGCTTTAGCCTCCCGAGTAGCTGGGATTACAGGTGTGCACCACCACGCCTGGCTAATTTTTGTATTTTTACTAAAGATAGGGTTTTGCCATGTTGGCCAGGCTGGTCTGGAACTCCTGACCTCAGGTGATCCACCTGCCTCAGCCTCCCAAAGTGATGGGATTACAGGCATGAGCCACCGCACCCAACCTTCAGATTCCTTATTTTCTAATAGTAAGATATAAAATTTGGGGGAAATGTTTCTACTTTCTCAGTTTTGTGTATCAGAAATCTATAAGGGCTTATAATAATGGACATAACACCTATCATCACGGTTAGAGTTCAGAATCAAATTTGTGGAAATGGCCGGGCACGGTGACTCATGCCTGTAATCCCGGCACTTTGGGAAGCTGAAGCAGGTGGATCATCTGAGGCCAGGAGTTCGAGACCAGCGTGGCCAACATAGTGAAACCCCATCTCTACTAAAAA
>NW_012102377.1:3539541-3559263 GCF_000951045.1 Mandrillus leucophaeus
CTAATTCTTAAAAAAAAAAAAAAAAAAAAAAAAAGAAAAAGAAAAAAGTATTCAACCAATATTCAACTCATTTAAATGAGTTGTAGAGTGGCATATGATTACCTTAAACTTTACAATTTGCAGAGAATTATATATCATCTAGGATAACATTTTCCACATATCCAACTGCACCATCATTTGCAGCATCAGACCCAGAGGAGGCAGGTAGCATGGTACCTTCTCCCTCCCTCCATCAGCTCCAGGGCTCACACATCTAACTGGCCCTGGGGCAGGGAAGGTCACCTCTCCTCCGACCCTGATTGAGGTGTTGAGACGGTTTTTTCTCACCAGGCCTCCATTAGCAGAAGCAGCCACCTTTCTGAGCAGTTCTGCAAGCATGTTTCTCTCTGCCAGCCTTGTCGAGAACTGGCAAACCTTTTCCCCTAAAGGGCAGTAGATGAAAAGGGTCACCATGAAAGGCAGATCGTACTTGGGAAATACCAAAGAGCACCTAAAATCACCTTATGTACCCCCAGAGATATGTGTGTCCCACTGACCTTTGGGATACACCAAGTTGCAGCATATATTCTGGAGTGGAGAATCATCTAATTATTCCATCCTCCCATCCCCATCCTCCCAGACCAAAGACCTAAAAATCTTGAGAGCAGTAAGATTGCACAGTAGAAACCACATTAGAAACTTATTGCATTTGTCACCTCTGAACCACAAAGTAGATTTTTTTCTAACCTAGTTAGAGGCATGGAGCTTTACATATGACAAACGTTCTCTCATTTGTTACCCTGCCCACCAAGTTCAGTAGGTCTCTACATGATTGGGCTCCCTTTACAAAGCAACTTAAACAAATTATGATATCAAGGAGAGATTCCAGTGATGAACAACAGCCTGTTTTTGAATGTACTCCCCCAAATGCAGGCACAAGATGAATTTCATATTGGGATGACTTAACTAACCTGTCTTGATTTCAGAGTCACTATGTCTGTCTACATTTAAAACAGATAATTATCTTTTAACTAGGCCAAAACATTCAGGTTACAAAAGGTCACAGTGAAAAGTTAAGTTCTTGTCTCTGCAGGGAGCAGGCAAGAGCCCCACCCTCCTGGGCACTGCTGCAGCTGCCCAAGTTGCGGCTGTAGACCCAGGCATCTCTGCACTCTCCGGGGCCAGGAAGGGCCCCCTTGCTCCTGCAGGCTCAGAGGTGTCTGTTCCCACTGCTGGGCCTCTCCCAGCTCCTGGCACCCACTCTGATCTTGGAACAAGGTTGAGGTCAAGCCTGGATGCTGTCACAGCCCAGCCAGGTTGTGACACAGCAGCCCCCTGCTGTGTTGGCCGCCTCTGGATTTTGAGCACTGATGAGTACAGGAGGGAGGCTGAGGTGGGGGCTGAGGGCAGCTTGATGCTGGTCTGCAGGCACCCCTTGGCACAAACAGCCTGGCATGCCATGAACTGTGGCAAGAGGCAGAGAGGCTCCTGGGCAGAAGAGGACAGGTCTCCAGTGAAGCTCCACCTTCAAGCTGGGGAGAGCCTGAAGCCTGATGGCCAGGCTGCTGGTCCCATGGACCAGAGTGGAAACTTGTGGTGCTTTTTCTGGGCCTGCCCATGGCTGCCTACGGACCAATCAGCATGCACGTCCTCTGCTCTGAAGCCCATAAAAACCCCAGACTCAGCCAGACTTGGGGACATGACAGGACTACCAGTGGTGAAGGGGAGCTACTGACCCCAGGGTTTCCTCTTGGCTGAGAGCTGAAGATACAATGTGATGACCAGCTGCAGAGAGGAGCTATCCACCCCAGGGTCTCCTCTCTGCTGAGAGCTGAGCAGATGTCGGGACTACCAGCTGCAGAGAAGAGCTACCCACTCCAGGTTCTCCTCTCTGCTGTGAGCTGAATCTCATCAGGACATCTTGCCTGTGGAGAGGAGCTACCCGATGCAGGTCTCCTCTGAGCTGCTCTGTCACTCAGTAAAACTCCTCTTTGCCTTGCTCACCCTCCACTTGTCTGCATACCTCATTCTTTCTGGACACAGGACAAGAACTTAGGACATGCCAAATGGCAGGGCTGAAAGAGCTGTAACAAACAGGGCTGAAACATGCCCCTTGTTTGCCACATTGCAGGTGACAAGAAGGAGAGAAAAGAGAAGGAGAGAAGAGCTGTGGCCCTTTGGGGAGCCGAGATCTAGGAGCTCCCTGAGCCAGGGCTGTGATACTCTGTTTGGAACTCTGGGGTTCCTGGCATCTCCAAGCTTCTGGGCACCACTGTGTTCCCTGGTGCCAGCCATGGAAGCTGCTTGCAGTATGCCTGGTCCAGCTGCAGCCTCCCAGGGAGCCGGAACCCATGCCAGCACCTGGAGCTGCCCACTCTGCCATAGCTGGTGTGCCTGGTTGTGTGCAATGGCCAGACCCTACACTTGCTCACACACCCCTTGCTGCTCCATGCCTGGCTTGCCCTTGGCAGGCAGTGGGCTCCAGGTCAATAGCGCAATATGAGCACAGCCTGCCAGGCTGAGCAGCCAGAATGAGCCCAGTGGGCCTGAGCAAAACTCAGGCAAAAAAAAGCCACTGGCCTCAGAAGTTTCCAGCTGGTGAAGTGACACCCCAAGAATCCCATGACACAGGCCGGGCATGGTGGCTCATGCCTATAATCCCAGCACTTTGGGAGGCCAAGACAAGTGGATCACGAGGACAGGAGTTCGAGACCAGCCTGACCACCAACCTGGTGAAACCCCGTCTCTGCTGAAAATACAAAACTTAGCTGGGCGTGGTGGTACGCACCTATAATCCCAGCTACTTAGGAGGCTGAGGCAGGAGAATCACTTGAACCCAGGAGGCAGAGGTTGCAGTGAGCTGAGATTGAGCCATTGCACTCCAGCCCAGGCAACAGAGCGGGACGCCATCTGAAAAAAAAAAAAAAAAAAGAATCCCATGATACTAAAAATACAAATAATTAGCTGAACATGTTGGCACATGGCTGTAATCCCAGCTACTTGGGAGGCTAAGGCATGAGGATCACTTGAACCCAGGAGGCAGAGGTTGCAGTGAGACGAGATGGCACCCCTGTACTCCAGCCTGGGTGTCAGAGTGAGACTCTGCCTCAAAACAGAAAAATAAATAAATAAAAATAAATAAATAGAAACACAATTGATCACTGACTTCTCTAGCAACAAGTTCCTCCCTTCTCAAGCTCCCTTTCCCCTGGCAATTGATGTTAGTTAACTGGAGAGTGAGCATTCTATCAAACTCCATTTAGAGTCCAGAAGATAAACAGCTAGGCTTTCCTGTTGGTGACAGCTGCTTTGCAGATGCCAAAATCACCTCCAAGATCTTTTATTGCATTAAAAAAATGATCCCAGATGCTGCTTTCCACAAACTTCATAGATGGTTTTTCAATACATTAGTCCACAAAGTGGAATCCATTATCACATTCATTTATTTTTCATGAGGTGCTGTAACAGGAATCCTGGATTCAGCAAGTGAAGCTGAAAGCCATGTAAATAATGTATGTTAAGTACAACTGATAGGCACCATTGTCATCTTGACATCGCTGAGAGTGTTAAAGAGGCATACATGTGGCAACATGATCACATTCTTTATCCTTCTGCCAAGAGACTGGTAATGAAGGGACTGAAGGTGAATTTTTAATTTTCAACTTAAGTGAGTGGTTCTCCAGCATTAGTGAGTAGAAAAATCATCTGCAGGCGATTCCTTTTTTTTTTTTTTTGAGACACAGTCTCAGGCTAGAGTGCAGTAACATGATCTTGGCTCACTGCAACCTCCGCCTCCTGGGTTCAAGCAATTCTCTTGCATCAGCCTCCTGAGTAGCTGGATTACAGGCGTGCACCCACACCCAGCTAATTTTTTTGTACTTTTAGTAGAGATTGGGTTTCACCATGTTGGCCAGTCTGGTCTCAAACTCCTGACTTCAAGGGATCTGCCCACCGTGGCCTCCCAAAGTGCTGGGATTACAGGCACGAGCCACTGCTCCCAGCCAGGTGATTCTAACTCAGAAGGTCTCTCTCTTTCCCACCCTTCCTTCCTTCTGACAAATCTCTTTTATTTTTATTTTTGGCTTCCCAGAAAGTATCTCACCAACAAGTATCTTTTAAGCTCCTGCCATGCATCAGACAATGTTTGGGCCTCATAATCTGCATGTTAACAAGCCCTCTAAATGATCTTTGGGTAGGTGGTTCAAAGAACACATTGTAGAAGCTGGCCTAAAGAAACCTGTAATTGATACTGTGGTTATCTTTTAAAAAATTTTTTTTTAAATTTTCTTTCTTTATAAAATAGAGATGAGGTTTCACCATGTTGCCCAGGATGGTCTTGAACTCCTGGGTTCAAGCAATCCACCCACCTCAGCCTCCCAAAGTGCTGGGATTACAGGCATGAGAAACTGTGACCAGCCAATGCTGTGGTTACCATTCATTTTATCCAGTTCCTCAACCCCTACAACAGATGCTATGTTGTGTTTAGGTACCCACCCTTCTCTGCTCAACCATGTGCTTCAGGAGAGGATGGTCACAGACCCAGGGGGGTAGATCCTGATTGTTCAAAGGCAATCATGGTCTTCTCATTTCCCATTGTAGGGACCGGTTTAGATAAGGCCATGCGATGCAGCTCTGACCAGTACAATGGGGGAGAAATCTGCAGGGGGTTTCTGGGAAAGATTTTCTTGCTCCTAATAAAAGACATACAAGAAAATATGGTCTTTTCTTATTCTGAATATGGTTGTATCCAGATATGAAGGTTGGCACTAGGGCAGTCACCTTGCAACAAGAAGGGGAAAGCTAGCCCCCAAATGAAACCTGCCCAGCAGGATGACAGAGCAACAAGATGGAAAGAACTTGGTTCTTGAAAATGTCATTGAGCCATGGAATTGCCCAACCCTGAGCTGTCCTATTCTTGGACTTGTAGGTGTAGAATAACACATTTCCTTGTTTAAGCCAGATGGGCTTGGGACTCTTTTATACCTTCTGCTAAAAACATTCTGACTGGCATTGAATTTGCATGTGCACTTTTGATTCAGGGTTTAAGCTTTCTGTATTTCACTGTTAAATAATTGTAACAGTGTCTCAGGTGGGTTCCCTGGAAGCTGAGTCTGAGATAGGGATTTGAGTGCACATGATTTATTGAGGTCATGCTCTCAGGAGATTGGTAAAGCAGAAGGTGAAATAGAAAAGGAAAAAGGGAAGAGATGAGCAAGGATGTGGTTGCATGTGAAGTCTAGCTTTGGCCTGATCCATGGACGGTTCTGGAGCTGTATTGTTCAGTATGCTAGCCATTAGCCACATGTAGCTATTTAAGTTTAAATTAATTAAAAGGAGTTAAAATTTAAAGCTCAGTTCTTTAGTCACATGCCAAGTGCTCAATGACCACAGAAACTCATAGGTAAAGTCATCAGCCACATCAATCATAGGAGCCCGAAACTCACCATCAGTTAAAGGTATCTAGAGAGAGTACCAATTGTGAGTACTACCGATGGTATGTAAGCAGACATGAGCTGCATGCAATGCTATTGGCGGAGAGGTTAGGTAACACTCCTTTTTTGCTAATCCACGTTGGGAATTTAGAATCTCCCGAGACTGCTCCTAAGGAGCACCTTTATTTCCTAACAATCCGTAGAGTTCAGACACATACCAACTATATAAACATATCTGATAGGCGGGTCACTCCAGTAATCCTCAGATTGCAGGGGGGACAATGGAAGCTCAGAGAGCAGACTCAAAGGGAGAAAGGGACCTGGCGCAATGAGTAAGAACTAGAAAAAAAGTGCCTGAATGTCAAAGAGAACTGGTGGGGACAGAGGTCTGACTCTGGACGGAACTTGAAGCTGCTGCTGGAACTGTCTCATCCAGCCACTGTGTCCTACAAGAAAGAAAGAAGAGGGTATATATTTTCACTTTTTCACTATGTTCATCTCTTTTTTTTTTTTTTCTTTTTTTTTTTTTTTTTTTTTGAGTCAAGGTCTTACTCTGTCGCCCAGACTGGAGTGAAGTAGTGCAATCTCAGGTCACTGCAACCTCCCTATCCCAGGCTCAAGCGATTCTCCTGCCTCAGCCTCCCAAGTAGTTAGAACCACAGACACGTACCAGAACACCAGGCTAATTTTTTGTATTTTTTGTAGAGAAGGGGTCTCACCATGTTGCCCAGAGTGGTCTCAAACTCCTGGACTCAAGTGATCTACCCGCCTTGGCCTCCCAAAGTGCTGGGATTACAGGCATGAGCCACTGCACCCGTGGTGGCCTGTAATCTGGCACGGTTTGAAATCCAACCACCCTGCCCATCTCACTTCTATAGTATGTTTTTGTATGTTTTATGTCTGTCTACTCTTTGGTTATCTCTTCATATGACACCAACTTTGTAATGCCATCTTCTAGAAAGAGAATAGAAGATAATTCAGTCTTTCCTCTTACATGGTTGGCCACAATTTGTTTTTTGCTATTACTACTTTAATTTTATTTATTTTTTAAGACTTTAAAAAATTTTTGTGGGTACATAGTAGCTGTATATATTTGTGGGGTACATGAGATGTTCTGATACTGGCATGTGATGTGAAATAAGCACATCATGGGGAATGGGGTATCCATCCCCTCAAGCCTTTATCCTTTGAGTTACAAACAATCCAATTATATTCTTAAAATATACAATTAAGTTATTATTGACTATAATCACCTTATTGTGTTATCAATAGTTTTTATTTTTATTTTACTATTATTATTATTTTTGAGACAGGGTCTTGCTCTGTTGCCCAGGCTAGAGTGCAGTGGTATGATCATAGGTGCAACCTTGACCTCCTGGGCTCAAGTGATCCTCTTGCCTCAGCCTTCCAAGTGGCTGGGACTACAAGTTTGCACCATCACGGCCTTCTAATTTTTTAATTTTTTGTAGAAATGGGGTCTCGCTTTGTTGCCCAGGCTGGTCTTGAACCCCTCGGTTCAAGTGATCCTCCCACTTTGGCTTCCAAAGTGCTGGGATTACAAGCTTGAGTCACTGCTCCCTGTCTATTATTTCTACTTTAGAAATATTTCTTTTTGCTTCACAACTTACTATGGGAAATGCCTCATCTTTACCTTCCTTCTCAGTTCTTTGATAAGGGGTTTCTTCTTGCCTGGAGGGAAGTCCTCAGATTTCCTAGCCATGTCCTCCCAGTAGCTGCTACCAGAGCACTAGCTGCTGGTTCAGCTCAGGTCAGGTCCTCATTGCCCTGTTCCATCACTGGTTTGGTCCTGGAGGCTAAGCAGGAGGGGCTTGGGGGTGCAGGAGAAGTAACTATGAGCCTAAGTCATAGTTGCCCCTGAACAGGAAGCAGAGGAGCTTCTCATTCAGATTCTTCTCCTTGAGGTCAAAGCTAGAATCCAGAGGCTAACCCACATCACCCCTCAGGGCACACCAGCCCAACTTCCAACTGCTGGCACCTGCACCTTTGGCTAAGGGCTGTTCTCTGGTCACTGAAGCCCACTTTGCTCACCTGTGTGGCAAGCTGCAGATGTCCAGGAATTACTGTTCCTCCCCACAACTCCCAGTAGACTTCAGCTAATGATTAATGGAAATTAGTGTGTAAATACCAAAGCTCGTCGTTCTTTGGGTGGGATACCTGAGCACAAGTCGACACTGGCTCCCAGAGTTTCCCATCATGATCGAGCTCCATTTGTCCTCATGGTGATTGACTGGGTAATGCCCATGCCTCCTTTATTTGGCTGCCTTTCCTATACTTTCTCACTTCCCCTCCTATTGGTGTTTCTTTGTCTCTCAAATGAACTCCTTGCACTCTCAGCATCTGCTTCTGGGGGTACCCAACTAAGGCATTAGATGAAGTCTACAAGAGCAGTTGTCACTGGGGGCTGGGTGATTTGGACATAGTGCTGGCAGCCTGCTGCTTAGCCTAACCCCGAGGACCATTATCAGGGCACAGAGACTGGGGCAGCACACTCTGCCTCCACATCTTCTGCATGGTTAGTTTAAATCTGGAGTGAAGATTACTAGCAAATATATGGACCATACAACAAGCTACTTACTCCCATATCATTCTTACTTATTTTTTTTTAATTTTTATTTTTTTGAGACAGGGTCTCACTTTGTTACCCAGCCTGGTGTGCAGTGGTACGATCTCGGCTCACTGCAGCCTTGATCTCCCAGGTTCAAGTGATCCTCCTGCATCAGCTCCCAAGTAGCTGGGATTACAGGTGCGTGCCCCCATGCCTGGCTGATTTTTGTATTTTTTGTAGAGATGGGGTTTCATTATGTTGCCCAGGCTGGTCTTGAACTCCTGAGCCCAAGTGATTCTCCCACCTCGGCCTCCCAAAGTGCTGGGATTACAGGTGTGAGCCACTGCGCCTGGCCTTCCATATACTTCTTATCAGTTCTAAAACTGCTATTTTGTTCGCCGTCTGTTTGACTTCTGTGTTTCTCTCTCAATTGGTTCAGAACTTGAAAGTAGAAGGTCATTAATTGAGCCTCCTGAAACTGTTAAAAATCAGCATGGTAAGCTGGGCATGGTGGCTCACAATCGTAATCCCTTTGGGAGGCTGAGGTGGGCAAATCATGAGGTCAAGAGTCCAAGACCAGCCTGGCCAATAGGGTGAAACCCTGCCTCTACTAAAAATACAAAATTTATCCAGGTGTGGTAATGTGTGCCTATAATCCCAGCTACTAGGGAGGCTGAGGCAGCAGAATTGCTTGAACCCAGGAGGCAGAGGTTGCAGTGAGCTGAGAACATGCCACTGCACTCTACCCTGGGCGACACAGTAAGACTCCGTATCAAAATAATAATAAATAAATAAGCATGGTGGAAAGATAGGACTTCAGGATGAGCACAATCCAGGGAGATTGGAAAGAGGATGGCTAGATGCTGGCCCCTGGCCTGAGGGAAGGAGCAAATCTATAGTCCACAAAGGAGGAGGCATAATGAGGTACTAGGTAGAGTATGAGAATAAGAATTTAGAAATAAAGAGAAGGCAGAAGCCAAGTAATTGGAACACATGGGGATGCTGGATGTGATCCTGTTGAAACTAGAGCTCAATTATCAGAACTGGGTCACTGCAACCAGAATAGAGTAATCCATGCTGATACATAGCTTCTGAGGTAAGAGCTAGTCAAATGCTTTCTTAACAGGCTATGATTGGACCTAGGGTGGGAGGCTGAGGCGCAGCTGAGGACATGGTAAACCCAGGTGTGGACAGACATTGAGGAAACAGGCTGGCAGGCTGGTACTGATTGGTTCTGCAATCAAGCATTTAAAAGACTGGCGCAATTCTATCCTTCTGGTTTGTTTTGTTTTATTTTTGAAATGGTGTCTCGCTCTGTCACCCAGTCTGGAGTGCAGTGGCATGATCTCGGCTCACTGCAACCTCTGCCTCCCGGGTTCATGCAATTTTCCCTGCCTCAGCCTCTCATGTAGCTGGGATTATAGGCTCCTGCCACCATGCCCAGCTAATTTTTGTATTTTTTAGAAGAGACGGGGTTTCACCATGTTGACCAGGCTGGTCATGAACTCCTGACCTCAGGTGATCCACCCGCCTCGGCCTCCAAAGGTGCTGGGATTACAAGCGTGAGCCCATGTACCCGGCCTTATTTTTCTTATTTGTTAAGGGGCAACACTGTGCTTTATAAAGCCACAAAGGAAAATGCCATTCTTTAGTCCCTTTTCTCAGATTTTGCAGATATTAGACTTAAAAGCCTCCTTGCCTAACCTGTCTCTTTTGTCTTCTCTGTTGAGGTTCATGCATCATGACGAAATACCAGCTGCTCTAAATGACTTCAAATTTGCCTGATCCAAACGAGTTGCATACCAGGTATAGATGTCGGGACTTGGTCAGTTACGAACGACAGAAACCTGAGTAAAACCAGCTTACGCAGAAAGAGATTTTTTTTTTGATTCAGATAACTGGGAAGGATCCTGGGCTAGTTTAGAGGGTGGAAGGAAGAGCCCAAGAATCTAGGGCCTCAGAGACTTGAACTCTGGACTCAAGGTCAACCAGACTCTCTCTCCATTCAGTTCCCAAGCCAGTTTGTCACAACTTTTTTGACATATTTACCTTTTCCTGTCTTACTGCAGACAGAACTTTACAATACCTTTAATCTCCCCAGCAGCCTGAGTCACATGCTATCATGCAGCTCAGCCAGCTCAGGTCAGGTCCTCACTTCCCTGCTCCATCACTGATTTGATCCTGGGGGGTGATGGGAGGGGAATGCCAGCAGGAAGAGATCTGTGTATTGCATCCCTGGAGGACACTGATTAGTGCTGCTTGCATCTTATACCCATTTCATGGCCCAGCATGTAATGGACAATCAATAAATACTCTTGAATGTATGAGTAAGGCTTTCATAAATAATGTGACAAAGGCAGCTCTCATTGTTGTAAATTAATAAATTTTAGTTTACGTCTCTATCTGGAGTTGCTGGTCCATGTGTGCTTGCTTCTGAGACATGTCTGCTGTCAGTGTTTTGAGGAAACAGTTTCTGAGTCTGCAAGCTTTGGTAAATTCAGAAGGTAATTAAATGCCACCCTTGAAGGTTTCCTGGATAACAGTCTGTTCCAGATGACCACCTAGACTATAAGCCTTTCCCTACTTAAATCTCTACACTAAGAACCTATTAATGAAACGTATACGTTTTTCAAACTCATGTTTACAACATCACAATGAAGTAATTATAGTCGGATAAGATGTTATTGTCTCCATTTAATAGCTAGGAAGGTCCAGGCATATATTGGGTAAGTCAGTGTTTTTCAAGGAATGTCTTCCAGAATACACAACTCCTAGGTGATTCATGAAAAGGCGTTCTGTGGTCAGTTATGATTGGGAAGACTCTGAGTGATTTCCAATATATGTTAGTATGCTAAAGGTTCTGAAGGAAGCAGTTAAGAACTCTATATGGGGCAGGTACAGTGGCTCATGCCTATAATCCCAGCACTTTGAGAGGCCGAGGTGGGAGGATCACTTGAGCCCAGAAGTTCAAGACCAGCCTGGGCTTGTAGAGACCCAGTCTCTACAAAAAATTAAAAAGTTGGCTGGGCATGGTGGTGCTCACCTATAGTCCCAGCTACTCAGGAGTCTGAAGTGGGAAGATCACCTGACCTCAAAATTCAAGGCTGCAGTGAGCCAAGATCATGTTACTGCACTCCAGCCTGGGCAACAGAACGAGATGCTGTCTTTTTTTTTTTTTTTTTTTTTTTTTTGTGAGACAGAGTCTTGCTCTGTCGCCCAGGCTGGAGTGCAGTGGCACAATCTCAGCTCACTGCAAGCTCCGCCTCCCGGGTTCACGCTATTCTCCTCCCTCAGCCTCCCGAGTAACTGGGACTACAGGTGCCCGCCACCATGACCGGCTAATTTTTTTGTATTTTTAGTAGAGACGGGGTTTCACCGTGTTAGCCAGGATGGTCTTGATCTCCTGACCTTGTGATCTGCCCGCCTTGGCCTCCCAAAGTGCTGGGATTACAGGCATGAGCCACCGCGCCCGGCCGAGATGCTGTCTTTTAAAAAAAAGCATCAACAGAGAAAGCTATATTAAGTAAAATCCATTTAACATTGATCAAAAGGATTTAGCAAAATTATTGGACCTTAAAACTGCTGTTTCTATATATATCTTCTCTTATTCCCTCCTGTTTTCACACAGGATCTGTCTCTTTCCACCTAAGGTCAATCTCTCCATTTATACCTAGGACCCTATTTTCCTTTCCATCCATTCTTAAGAATCTTCTATTTTTCAAGTATTCTCTCTCCTTCCTCATCCTAGGGGCGGTAGCAGCTCCCTGCTCTTGCTAATCATCCCGTTTGATTTTCCAATACCTATTTAATTAGTTCCCCTTACTTGGTATGAGTTATGTTTTCCTGATTTGACCCTAACTGATGATGATACATGGAAATATCAGAAAATAGGGAATAGGGGGAAGGAGAGCATTTGAGAAACAGGCAAATTTTACTTGACTTGGTAGATTACCTTGAAGTCAAGGTACCTCAGGGAAAGTAGAAGAGACCAGGAGGCAATGGCAGTAGATTGATGTCTATGAGCTCTTACCTAGGCATCATTCAGTTTCCTGTGAAAGCAGATGTCCTCCACACTAGCAGTTGTGGGGAAGTTGTATGAGTAGAGAAAAGGGCAGGTTACAGAGGACAGCCCATCTCCCTGTATATGAGCGATTCTCTCTGGTTGTTAGTAAGTCACAAATAAGTCAGTGCTGTCATCTAGTTGCCTGGGGTGGGGGTCAGAGGACTTGCCCCACAGCAAAAACCTCTTTATCTGGGAACAAGCTGAGCACAGCTTCTTTTGGCTGCATCTGTAACCTGTCCTGGGTTGGGCCAGCTGCTGAGTTGTCACAGTTTGTGATTGGCGTCTATTGTTAAATGTCAATATTTTCACAGTCATCCCACACTGCTATGCTATGGCATTTGTCCTTTGGCCCTGGGAAGACAGGCAATTCTTTCATACATAATAGGAAAAGATAGAAGAGAGACTGTCTTTTTCTCTCAAAGAGGGTTCAAGTCAGTAGCAGGTTATTGTACTCTGAATAATGCCCTTTCAAATGGAGAAAAAATATAATTCTGAAATCACACACTTCTGGGACCATTAGAGACACCAGTTTACTGAGCATAACTTTTGCAAGATGATTTTGTAATGAAATGTCATCTTCAAAGTCTGAAATAAGTAAAATATATTTATTCAGAAAATGCATAAGTGTTTGTGTATATGTATTAAAATCTATTACCTTTAAAGCATCCCATGATCAACACAGGAGATGAGAATTATACTGTGCTTGAAGTATAGACAACATTGAGTCCGAGAGTGTTGGGCAGACTTGAAGTTCCACATGTAAGAATGTCCTCAATCGAGGTGTCTCTGGAGTTTTCCGGAGGTTGAATCTGGAATGACCAGTTCTTGGGTGTGCCCTGTTGAGGAGCTAACTGGTGCAGGAGCTATCTGGGGTGAAATCACTACCCATGAGAAGAAAAGCCTCTCCTCTACCTTTCCCAGGCTGAAAAGACAGCTTGGCTTGGGGATGGCATGGGTGGAGCTTTCAGCTGAGACTTAAGGCCCAGCTCTCCTCCCAGTGTGAGGAGAGGGTGACCCTACCCTCTTCCTGCTGCCACAGGAACCAGGGAGGGCAGCTGTTGAGGAATTACCCCTGACTGAAGGAGGGCATAAATGCTCATTCCCCTCTGAAGGTCTGTAAAGTGCAGACATAAACATCCCAGACTCTCAAATGTGAAATACTTGTCCTTTTGCACCTGGGTTGAAAAGTCAAGCCTAAATTATTTTAATAATGCCCCAATGCCTTGAACTTCATCCATTCCTATAAGAGCCTAGCACCCCAGGAGAAGGAAACCTAGCACCCCAGAAACCCTGCTTGAGACAAATAATCCTCAGCTGGATTTTGTGGCTAATGCCCGTAATCCCAGCACTTTGAGAGGCAGAGGTGGGAGGATCAGTTGAAGCTAGGGGTTCAAGACCAGCCTGGGCAATATAATGAGATCCCATTTCAAGAAAGAAAGAAAAAAAGAAAGAAAGAAAGGGAAAGAGGGGAGAGAAAGAAAGAAAGAAGGAAGGAAGGAAGGAAGGAAGGAAGGAAGGAAAGAAAGAAAAAGAAAGAAAGAAAGAAAGAGAGAAAAGAAAGAGTATTGTAAAAATCCTTAGTGTTGAAAATAAAGTTTCATGATTAGGAAAATGTCAGTGAAAATACTTTATTTTTTAAGATTTAATTTTCTTAAATTGTAAATGCTACCCTTTAAAAATTATTGATGATAGAAAAAAATTTTCCTTCCTTCCTCCTCGGGAGGCAGTTCCTAGTAATAAGAGGATTTTTTTTTCTCTTTTTTTCTAAGTGCAAAATCTTTCTTGTAACTTCCTCATAACAATTGCCTCTCCCGCACATGAGGACAGGGTTCAGTGATAAGTGTAGGAATGCAGGAGAGGTGGGGTGGAGAAAACTCTGCTTCAGGAAGGAAGAGACAAAGATGACCAAAGTCTCTGTACTGGGTAGAGAAGGCTGAGCCAAACAAGGCCAAAGTCTGCATGGGAAAGATTAAGACAGCAACCCAAAGGGCAGCAGGGAGAGTTGTTTGGGGAGAAAAGATACTTTTAATAAGATTATTCGGAGTAAATACTGTGCACTATACAATGTAGACTATGCCCTTTGTTCCTTATAGAAAACCTAGACTGTAGAAATCCTACATTCAAATTCTACATTTAAAAAATATCTATTTTTTAATAGTGTATGGAAGAGTCTGTTTTCTGTTGGAGATTTGGTTCCAAGATTGAGACAAGAAGGGTATAGCTCCTGCCCTTGGGGCTCAGCTACATGTTGGCTACACAAAAGTATTAAATTCTCATGGTAAAATTTCAAAACATACAGAAACACACAAAGTGAAAAGTGAAATTTTCAGAAATTTTCACTCCCCCACCCTCCAATTCTGATTAATTACATTGTTCAGCGTTAACCTATCCACAACTAATGGTTTGGTGCTTTAATGTTTTTCCTAAGCATTTATGGACACATATAATTGAATATTTGGCTCAAAAAGAATTCAAGGTTGAAAATAATTTTCCTTTAAAGTTTTGATGGTATCAGTCCATTGTCTACTTCTTCAGCATGTTAAAATTAATTTTGAATAGTTAATACATGCTTGGGATATGAATTCAAAAGGTAAAAAGGATATAAAATAAGTCTCTTCACCACTGATCCTGCCATCTGCTTAGTTCCATCGCTGGTTGTAACTACTGTTACTGGTTTCTTTTTTCTTTTCTTTTCTTTTCTTTTCTTTTCTTTTCTTTTTTTTTTTTTAATGAGACTGCGTCTTGCTCTGTCGCCCAGGCTGGAGTGCAGTGGTACGATCTTGGTTCACTGTAACCTCCACCTCCCGGGTTCAAGCAATTCTCCTGCCTAAGCCTCCCAAGGAGTTGGGGCTATAGGCATGCACCACCACACCCAGCTAATTTTTGTATTTTCAGTAGAGACGGGGTTTCGCCATGTTGGCCAGGCTGGTCTCGAACTCCTGACCTCATGATCTGCCCACCTCGGCCTCCCAAAGTGCTGGAATTACAGGTGTGAGCCACCGTGCCCAGACTTTTTTTTTTTTTTTTTTTGAGACAGGGTCTCACTCTCACCCAGGATGGAGTGCAGTGGCGTGATCTCAGCTCACTGTAGCTTCTACCTCCCTGGAGCAAGGATCCTCCTACCTCAGCCTCCAGAATAGCTGGGACTACAGGTGCACACCACAAACACAGCTAAATTTTATGTTTTTTGTAGAGACAAGGTTCTGCTATGTTGGCCAGGCTCAAACTCTTGGGCTCAAGTGATCCATCCATTTTGGCTGCCCAAAGTGCTGGAATTACAGGTGTGAGCTACCGCGCCTGGCCAAAATTGCCATTTTTGAAGTTAAAAAAAATCAGCAATTCCATGAGATTCAATCTAACATAATATGTACAACATATGCTTATGCATATAATTTTTAATCACACGGATGATAGCATCCTGTATACACTATAGATTTCTCACTTAACAATCTTGAGGTCTTCCCATACCCATATGTATAGAGCTGCCTCATTCTTTTTTTATTTTGTGCCTATTTATTAGTTTTCTTGCCTATTATTATTCTAAAATTTACATACAGAAAAATTGAACTCTAGGAGTTGTAATGCATGCATAAATTGTAATGCATGCATAAATGTAAGCTCTATGAGTTGTAATGCATGCATAAATTTGTGTACCCACCACTACAATCAGGAAACAGAAATAATTCAAATATATCAGTGTAACCTCCAACAATGACCAAAACAAAATATTACCAGTGCTCGAAAATCTCCTCATCTCCATTGCTATTCTTTTCCTATACCCCAAGACAATATTTTCCTTTACTTCTAACACAATAAATTAATTCTGGCTTATATGGAATTGTATATGGAATCATATACACTAAAACATCCTTTCATCTGTCTTTTTTTTGTTCACCATAATGTAAGATTTGTCTATATTGTCTTATGATTACTATAGAGCAATGAATTGCACCATATTTCACTACAGTATTTTTGATATAAAGAATTCAAAATAAACTTTTGCATAGATTGACAAACTATTTTTATTTATGGTGTCTGGATCTTATGTTATACTTAGGCCTTTAGCACTCCAAGATTATAAAATTATCTTACATTTTCTCCTAGTACTTTAATACTTTCTTTTTTTTTGTTTTAGACGGTCTCGCTCTGTCGCCCAGGTTGGAGTGCAGTGGCGCAATCTCGGCTCACTGCAAGCTCCGCCTCCCGAGTTCACGCCTTTCTCCTGCCTCAGCCTCCCAAGTAGCTGGGATTACAGGAGCCTGCCACCACGCCTGGCTAATTTTTTGTATATTTAGTAGAGACGGGGGTTTCACCGTGTTAGCCAGGATGGTCTTGATCTCCCGACCTCATGATCCGCCCGCCTTGGCCTCCCAAAGTGCTGAGATTACAGGCGTGAGCCACCGTGCCCAGCCAATAATTTCATTTTTTTCAAACTTAATTCCCACTCCCACCCCGCCACCAAAATATATTAACCTATTACCCAAACACTCATGTAATCCTTACAGGAATTATGGTGGATACAATTACATTATTTATTTTAGAGATGAAGACACTGAAACATACAGAAGTTATTTTCCCCAATGGCAAAGTTGGCATCTGAACACAGTCAGTTGACTTTAATGTCAATGTGCTTATTCATTACTCTATCCAGCCTTTCTATGGGAACCCATCACCCATTATCAACATGACTGGCAAGCACCTCTTTAAAAAAAAAAAAAAAACACAAAAAAAACCCCAGAAACACCGTATTTAAATGTTTGCAAGAGTGAATTAGGTTACTTAGGAGTCTAATTAGCAAGTAGTTACTTAGTAAGGAGTAGGGAATTTGACACCTTCTCATTTCTATTTCATCAACAGTTCTCTTATCAAGGGACCTCATTCTTGAAATAAGATTTACTTATCAGCCCAGTGTTGTTTTCTCTTCAGATGATTGTTCTGATTCAATTTTTGAGTCATCAGCCACATAAATATTTCTGGAACATGTCATGTAAACAGATGCAAAACTGTTAAAAATTAAGTTGAACAGCTTAAAAATATTAGTAGACTGTGACTCAGAGAAGTGAAGTAAGTGTTAAACACAGCTGGAGACCAGGAAAGAGGGCAAGAAGGCCTGGAGTCACTTTCCAATTCTATCTCTGAGATCATATTACTACGGACAAGTAATTTTTTGGTTCTTCTTTGTGTCTATTTGTCAAACAGAGCCAGTAAGAGTAAGAAGTAGCTCTTCATTTTTCCACAGTTTATTTACTTTCTGCCAATAATGGGAATTAAATTAACACCAAACTTTTTTTTAATTTTTAAATTTAAATTTTTTTTTTTTTTTTTTGAGACGGAGTCTTGCTCTGTCACCCAGACTGGAGAGCAGTGGTGCAATCTCAGCTCACTGCAACCTCTACCTCCCAGGTTCAAGCAATTCCCCTGCCTCAGCCTCCTAAGTGGCTGGGATTACAGGCACGTGCCACCACGACCGGCTCATTTTTGTATTTCCAGTAGAGATGGGGTTTCACCATGTTGGTCAGGATGGTCTTGAACTCCTGACCTCGTAATCCGCCTGCCTCAGCCTCCCAAAGTGCTAGGATTACAGGTGTGAGCCACCGAGCCTGGCAACAACAAACATTTTAAAAAACCCTTTAAAGATAACTTATACTAGGCTGAAAAGTTGGCTAAATTCCAGAGGGTCTAAGTTTAGACTCTGATGTGTAGACCTTTCTTCCATGGGAGGTTTTCCAATGGTTTTATAATAGAAATTTACATAGCCTTACAATATTCTCTGGTAAAAGTAAATATTAGCAACATAACATTTTGAAGCATTCTGATGAAATATATTAAAACAATATAGTAATACAAATATTTCAATCTCTACATCTTTGTTACTTGTTACAACAAATGCCTCTCTCCTCCCACCTCCATGTCTTGAGTATAGCTATAATGGAAGGAAGTAAGAGCTGGGGTCATAGAATACGTGACACCTACCCTAAATTCAACCCATTTCCCCCCTCCCCCAACTCCCCTTGGAAGCATAAGCATCAAGATCCCCAGGGAACTGCAATCATTCCAGTCTGAGACCAGTAAAAAACGGAGAAGTGTCCCATAGCAGAGTGGAGATTTAGCAAAAGTAAAGAGACAATGAGAAGAACACACAACTTGGAAGATCAAGGGCTATTTTACTAAATATACTTAGAGGGAATTGTCCCTTAGGGTAAAAGGAAGAGCTAATATCTGGGTTACATGAATTGTATAATACAATGTGAAGGAACTCTGATAACATACACACTTAAGATGACATTTTAACATTGCTTATATTAAATAAATGGAAACTACAACAAAAGTAAAATACCATTCACCATCTTTTTGATTGACAAAAAATTAAAAATATATTCATAAAGGCATTTCCCACACTATCAGTAGAAATATAAATTGCTATATATTTTGGAGATCAAGTTGTCATTAACCATGCTCATTGGATAGAACTCTCAATTATACTTCTAGAAATCCATTCTTTTCTTTTCTTTTTTTTTTTGAGATGGAGTCTTGCTCTGTCGCCAGGCTGAAGTGCAGTGGCACCATTTCGGCTCACTGAAACCTTGGACTCCCTGGTTCAAGCGATTCTCCAGCCTCAGCGTCCCGAGTAGCCGGGACTACAGGCACGCATCACCATGCCAGGCTAATTTTTGTATTTTTAGTAGAGCCAGGGTTTCACCATGTTGGCCAGTAGGGTCTCAATCTCCTGACCTCGTGATCCACCCGCCTTGGCCTCCCAAAGTGCTAGGATTACAGGCATGAGCCACCACGCCTGGCCAGAAATTCATTATTTTCTACAGAAACATACACACTAGTATACAAACATTTATTTATAAAGTTGCTTACTGTAATAGTTTCTTTCCTTTTTTTTTTTTTGAGACGGAGTCTTGCTCTGTCGCCCAGGTTGGAGTGCAGTGGCGAGATCTCCGCTCACTGCAAGCTCCACATCCCAGGTTCATGCCATTCTCCTGCCTCAGCCTCCCGGGTAGCTGGGACTACAGGCACCCACCACCACGCCTGGCTAATTTTTTTGTATTTTTAGTACAGATGGGGTTTCACCATGTTAGCCAGGTTGGTCTCGATCTCCTGACCTCGTGATCCGCCTGCCTTGGCCTCCCAAAGTGGTGGGATTATAGGCGTGAGCCACCGTGCCCGGCCTTCTAATAGTTTCTTATTAGCAAAAAATAGGACAGAAGCTAAATGCCTACCAATTAGAAATCTTAAATTATAATTCATATATAGTATAAAATACTATGCAGCCATTAAAGAGATTGAAATACATATACTGCCGGGCACGGTGGCTCACGCCTGTAATCCCAGCACTTTGGGAGGCCGAGGCGGGTGAATCACGAGGTCAGAAGATCAAGACCATCCTGACTAACATAGTGAAACCCCATCTCTGCTAAAAATATAAAAAATTAGCTGGGCGTGGTGGCGGGTGCCTGTAGTCCCAGCTACTCGGGAGGCTGAGGCAGGAGAATGGCGTGAACCCGGGAGGCGGATCTTGCAGTGAGCCAAGCTCGTGCCACTGCACTCCAGCCTGGGCGACAGAGCGAGACTCTGTCTAAAAAAAAAAAAAAAGAAATACATATACTGATTAGAAATGATATTCATGGCATATTAATTGAAGAAAGCAAGATATGGATTTTGTAGAATCAATT
>NW_012102377.1:3559313-3560217 GCF_000951045.1 Mandrillus leucophaeus
GAACCCGGGAGGCGGATCTTGCAGTGAGCCAAGCTCGTGCCACTGCACTCCAGCCTGGGCGACAGAGCGAGACTCTGTCTAAAAAAAAAAAAAAAAAAAAAAAAAAAAAAGGAAAAAAAAAAAAGAAATACATATACTGATTAGAAATGATATTCATGGCATATTAATTGAAGAAAGCAAGATATGGATTTTGTAGAATCAATTTTTCCTAAAATAAAACAATTAAAACTAAATATATTTATGTATAAGTAGATAATTAAATGTATATATTTCATATATTTTATGTATAGACAATTAAATGTATATATTTCATAAATACAGAAAAATTGAAAAAATGAAAACTGAATTACTAATAGAGGTTATTTGCAGGGACCAGATTATTTTTGTTACAGTGAGCATATTACTTCTGTAAGAAACGAAGATAAAAATTCAGTGTGATACATACATTAACAGCATGTAAGACTGAGGCTGTATGGAGGAGAGTATGATTAACTCCACTGGTATGTATGTGTTGGGGGTGGTTTGGGGAGTGGTATTAGAGAATGCCTGAAAGAGATAATGAAATGAGAGCACAGCGTTGTCCAGGGTAGAGAAGAAAAGTGGAAAAGGAGGAAAGGTACAGTCAAGGAGGACAATGAGTGTACTTCCATACTCATTACGATTTTCACAACTACTCTGTATAATTTGTAGAACAAAAAAAAAAAGAAAGACAAGCATGTACATAAAAGCAGGTTGTGGGCCGGACATGGTGGCTCACGCCTGTAATCCCAGCACTTTGGGAGGCTGAGGCAGGAGAATCACTTGAACCTGGGGGGCAGAGGCTGCGGCCGCCCGTCTCGGCCTCCCAAAGTGCTGGGATTACAGGCTTCAGCCACCGTGCCCGGCCTTCTAATAGTTTCTTATT
>NW_012102377.1:3562003-3587781 GCF_000951045.1 Mandrillus leucophaeus
GGGCGTGGAGGCACATGCCTATAATCCCAGCTACTAGGGAGACTGAGGCAGGAGAATCGCTTGAACCCGGGAAGTTAGAAGTTGCAGCAAGCCGAGATCATGCCACTGCACTCTGGCCTGGGTGACATAGTGAGACACCGTCTCAAAAAATAAAACAAAAGCAGGATGTGGCTGGGTGCGGCGGCTCACACCTGTAATCTCAGAACTTCAGGGAGGCTGAGGCATGTGGAACACTTGAGCCCAGGTGTTGGAGACTAGCCTGGGCAACATAGTGAGACCCTGTCGCTCTCTCTTTCTCTCTTAAGAAAAAGCAGAATGTGCCAAGGGAACCCTGAGTTAATTTGATATTTCTGGAGCTTTGAAGCGTGAAGAGTGGCGAGGGTTTAGTAAGAGGGTAAGCAGGAGCCAGGCTGCTGAGGGCTTCTAGTACTGCCTGGGAGTACGAACACTGTCATGTAGGACAGGGTGACCACTGATGGGGTTGCAGCAGGAGAGTAACATCAGCTATGTGGAAGATGGATTGGAAAGAAGCAAAACTGGAAACTGGGGGGCCATTTAAATAAGCTATAATGAAGATTGAAACTAGTGGCAGGGTAAATTAGGAAAGCAGATGGATTTCAGAAGTATTTCAGAGGAAAATACACAAGACTTAGTGATTCTCTGGATACTGCTGGTGTATAGAGAGGGATGTCTTGATTGACTTCCAAACGTTTGGCTCTGGTAACTGGGAAGATGGAGATGACACCAGCCAAGGCAGAAAATATATATGAAAAAATAAGCTTATGAAAAGGAGAAGCAGCAAGAGGGTGAGAGGAAACACAGAAGTGGCAAGCCTGATGGTGATGGTAGAAGGATAGTAGCAGATGATTTTATTTTTGGAGATGTTGAAGGTGAGATGCCTATGGGCCATTAAGGAGGGCCATTAAGGGAAGTTGCCCAGTTGGCCATTAAGGCAATTGGATGTATTAAGATTAATTAACTGTTTTTTTTCCCCAATTGGCAGTGTATTGGAAAAAAAAAAAAAAAACCTGGCATGATGGCTCACTCCTGTAATTCCAGCACTTTGGGAGGCTGAGGTGGATGGATCACTTGAGGTCAGGAGTTTGAGACCAGTCTGGTCAACGTGGTGAAACCCCATCTTTACTAAAAAATATAAAAATTAGCCAGACTTGATGGCACTGGGCTTGGTGGTGCAGGCCTGTAGTCCCAGCTACTCAGGAGGCTGAGGCAGGAGAATCGCTTGAACCCTTTGGTGGAGGTTGCAGTGAGCCGAAATTGTGTCACTGCACTCCAGCCTGGGCAACAGAGTAAGACTCTGTCTCAAAAAAAAAAAAAAAAAGACTAACTCTGTAGAAATGTAGTGTCAGGCTCTGTACTAGCACTGGCTGAGCTGCATGACAGACATAGTCCTTGACCCTGCTCAACCTGAGAGCCCAGTGGAGACGCTATAATCTAGAGCAGGAGTGTCCAATCTTTTTGCTTCCCCGGACCACACTGGAAGAATTGTCTTGGGTCACACATAAACTACACTAACAATAGCTGATAGCAAAAAAAAAAAAAAAAAAAATCACAAAAAAATCTCATAATGTTTTCAGAAAGTTTATGAATTTGTATCGGGCCACATTCAAAGCCATCCTGTGCCACATGCAGCACCATCCTGTGCCACATGCAGCCTATGGGCCACGGGTTGGACAAGCTTGATCTAGAGCTCAGGGGAAAGGTGTAGGCTGGAGATCTCAACATACAGAGGGAGAGTGAGAATTAAACTCTTAGAATTTAAAAGTTTCATTTACTATGAACTGTATGCTTTATGCATATCATCTCATTTGAACTTCACAACAATCCTATGAAATACTATTAAAATGTTACAGATGAGGAAAATGAAATGCAGAGAGCTAAGACTCAGAGGTCACAATCTGGCTTTTGGGCTGAATTTTATTCTAAGAGTTGTTTCGTTGCATTGATTTAAAAATCCTCTTAGATGGGTTCACACTGTCATTTGTTACTTTCCTACATTTTCCATTGTCTGAAATCCTATGTATACGTGCTTTACTCATAACCTCCTGTTTCCTTTAGGCATTTGATTTTGTATACTGTGGTTTGCTTAAGTGCCAAAGGTTAAAGAACTAGTAAATGGATGACTTTATTTTTTATTTTTGAGACAGAGTTTCGTTCCTATTGCCCAGGCTGGAGTGCAGTGGCACGATCTCGGCTCACTGCAACCTCTGCCTCCCAAGTTCAAGCGATTCTCCTGCCTCAGCCTCCTGAGTAGCTAGGATTACAGGCACCCGCACCACACCTGGTCAATTTTTTTTGTATTTTTACTAGAGACGGAGTTTTGCCATGTTGGCCAGGCTGGTCTTGAATTCCTGACCTCAGGTTATCCACTCCCCTCGGCTTCCCAAAGGGTTGGGATTACAGGCATGAGCCATGGCGCCCAGCCTAAAAATGGATAACTTTTATGTAAACCAAAAACTGTGTTCTTAACCATTATGCTGTACTCTGTGGTTGGCAGGTACAAGGATTCTTGATAAAGGTTAAGAAAATGCATTGTGTGGCGATGCAAAAGGACTGATGACACATTTGTGGTCAGAAAGTAGGAAATCAGTTGAAGGTTTCAGATGTGTATTGGTTCTTGACTAAAAGCATTTTCTGACATGCTATTTTGTTATCTAAGGCTTGGAAAGCAATCTGAACCCCTAGCAATAATGTTATTCTGAAAATTTTCTGAATCATGGAGATAGTATTTGCATTTTGTGCAACTGGAAGGGGTGGAAGAATGACAATTAGGCTTGGTCTGTAACTATTAGAATTGCTTCTTTGTGTTGAAAAAGATGGGTACTAGTTCCACTAGGAAAATAAATTCATGAGGTCTTTGATCATTACAATTGAGATGCAAGCCTGTTTTAAATGTCCTGCTCTGCAGTGAGGTGTGCTAATCCTTGAGCAGCTAGATGGGAAATGAGTTCAAATTACCAACATAGAAAATAGGGGCAGGCCATGTGCTTCAGCTGGATTGGTGCAGAATTCTGAGAAGTGGGCCAAAACCTGACACTATAGAAGGTGATTTGGATCCAAATTTGTGCCACCCAGAGGAGCTGAAGAATTGAGTAATTTCTAGGTTTAATTAAGAGCAGTCAGAAAGACTGCTCTTTCTGACTGAAATAATGTTAATTTGTAGAGATGTGAAGCAGAATGTGGCTGTGAGGAGGTTTTATGTTTTAACAACATTGTGTTACATGTGATGAAGGATTTCAACCCTGTCTCTTTTTTTGTGTCCTGGCAAAGCTATCCCCCTTTTCACATAATTAGCACTCTTCTGATGTCTTTCTCTAAGTGATATCTTGGATCCTTTTTATTTATTATTTATAGTAGTTGACTTTGATAGGGCCCACATATATGTACAAATACAGATACATGCATATATATTATACATATAAAATTGGCAAACTTTGATGTACAATTGTGAAAGTTGGGAGAAAGATGTTTATTGGGCATCCGGAGCTGGGAGCAGCTGAAGGCCTATTGAACTTCAGTCAGTTGAGAGTTAAGTACTCTTTTTATTTTTATTTTGAGATGGAGTCTCATTCTGACTCCCAGGTTGGAGTGCAGTGGCACAATCTCAGCTCACTGCAGCCTCTGCCTCCTGGGTTCAAGTAATTCTCCTGCCTCAGCCTCCCGAGTAGCTTGGATTACAGGCATGCACCACTACACCTGGCTAATTTTTGTATTTTTAGTGGAGACCGGGTTTCACTATGTTGGCCAGGCTGGTTTGAACTCCTGACCTCAAATGATCTGTCCGCCTCGGCCTCCTAAAGTGCTGGGATTACAGACATGAGCCACTGCGCCCGGCTGAGAGTTAAGTACTCTTGTAAAACAAAACAAAACAGCCCAGAAAAAAAATTCCGTAATTATATAAGGCAGTGGTCCCCAATCTTTTGGGTACCAGGGACCTGTTTCATGGAAAACAATTTTTTCCTGGGGGTGGGGCTGGGGGATGGGGAAGGATGGTTTGGGACAATTCAAATGCATTATATTTATTGTGCACTTTATTTCTATTATTATTGCATTGTAATATATAATGAAATGATTATACAACTCACCATAATGCAGAATTGGTGGGAGCCCTGAGCTTGTTTTCCTGCAACTAGATGGTCCCATCTGGGGGTGATGGGAGACAGTGACAGATCATCAGGCATTAGATTCTCATAAGGAGCACACAACCTAGATCCCTCTCATGCCTAGTTCACAATAGTTCCAGCTCCTATGAGAATCTCACGCCACAGCTGATCTGACAGGAGGTGGAGCTCGGACGATATGAGCCATGGGGAGCAGCTGTAAACACAGATTAAACTTCCCTGGCTGCCAGAGATTCACTTCTTGCTGTGTAGCCCGGTTCCTAACAGGCCATGGGCTGGTACTCGTTTGTGGCCCAGGGGCTGGGGACCCCTTACATAAGGTGTTCACTATGAGATATAAGAGGACTTAGCCCAGGTGTTAAGGCAGTGTTCCAGGCCCCACTTTGGCTCTAATACATTTAGGGATCAGAATATGGACTCTCGAGAGCAGGTTCCCCCTATTATTGCTGGAAAACAAAATTTGCTAAAACGTGGAGATCAGCATATACTGTTAGATTCTGATGCCTCAGACAATGTAAGCAGTTTCAGATGATACCAAAGGTACAGCATGCAAAAGTGGGTTGCTGAAATTGGACCTGAGGATTCGCAGGCAGCCAAACTTCGGGTTTTGGATAAATGAGGCACATAAACATTAAAATCTTGTAGGATGACTGCAGGTGTTAGGAGTAAATTTGGACTCATTAGGAATCTGTGTCTTCCACTAGGCTGTGAAATCTCCAAGGCCTGATAAAGGTTTCTGAATGAATTTGTGAAATACACGATTTCGGTGAAGAAAAGAATAAAGTAGGTGTCCAAACAGTTGAGGTTTTACGGTATTGGCATAAAACATTTGGACCCCTGGCGGCCGGTATCAGGGACTTCCAGACGCTGGAAGAGTTCCGGGAAGGGAAGCGGGCCCCTCTGGAACCGAAGACATAGAATCCTAGCTACAGCTACTAAAGAAAAGTACACTATCAATTAGGGCCCGCGTCAGGTTCTCTGGATCTCCCCTTCTCCCATCCTGGACGCTCATCCCTGTGTTCTTTGCAGTGGGCCCGTCGGCCCTGCTGCCATCAATAGAAGCAGTACTCTCCCCGTCTGATTTCGCAGGGCCAAAGCCCAGGTGAGAGTCAGTGTAGTGTTCAGACTAGCCCTCGCTCCATTTCTGAGCCGCGAGGGCCACACGCAACGAAATCAGGCAGCCCCGAACCTTGTGTCCTCCAGTGCAGCGAGTTCGGGAGCAACAGGCCGAGCGCGCATGTGCAGGCCCCGACATTGTGCTTGTCCCCTCCGGTGCTCCGTAGTTAGCCTCGGAGAGCTCCACGTAGGCGGCGCAGGCGCCCTTGGTGCACAGTTCACCTGCTGCCGTTGTCGTCGCCGCCGCGGCTCCCGGGGCTGGATGGGGGCCCGAGGCCAGCCAGTGGCACCCGGAAGAAAGAGACGCGGCGGCGGCGACGCCGACATCCTCAGGACCAGTGTCCGGACTTGCCCGCAGGCTCAAGGAGGAGGCGGCGAGGCCGGGTCCCCGCGGTCCCTGGTGTAGAGAAGTCGCCGTAGCCGCCGCGGCCGGGACTCCCCGGGCTCTCGCCTCTCAGGTCTCATTGACACTCAGGACCTTACGTACGCTGCGCCATGTTCAAGAAACTGAAGCAAAAGATCAGCGAGGAGCAGCAGCAGCTCCAGCAGGCGCTGGCTCCTGGTCAGGTACGATGGCCGCAGCTTTCCTCCCTTGGCTCCGGATACCCCTTGAACCAGCCCGCGGACGAAAAAGGCGGGGGGAGTGGGGAGTTCTTCCGTGACCTTTGACCCCTAACCCGGGACTCTTCCCAAACTCTGGATCCAGAAGGAGCTCCGGGCGGTGCAGGTCGTCCGTAACTCCTGACCTGGATTTTCCCATCGCAAAACTCCATCCAGTAATGAGTGGATGGGGGTGGCTGGATCCCTCGTGACGTCCCATCTCCGTTAAGAGTTTTCCCCTAAGGCCAGACTCCGAACTTGCATGATTTCTGATCCGTATTTGAGGTTCCCCCGCCCATCTGAGACCCCACGCTGGGAATGAGGGCGGGGTTGGAAAACCCGGGTCCCTTGTGATATCTAACCTCTGCTCGAGGCGTCCCCCTCTCTCATGCCCAACGTGAGATTTTGTGTGAAATGGCCAGGATCCCGCACAACTGACCCTTGACGGAAGTCTCTTAAATCCAAACCCAGGTCTAGGGATTGAAGGCTGGGGAATAGAGCCATCCTGGGTCAGGCTGCTGGTAGGAGCGGTGGGACATGAAAGAGGTGGCGGCGTGGCCGGCGTCCAGCGCCCGAGGCTGTCACGAGTTAGTCACTTCGCATAACTTGGTTGATCCGGGACTGGCGGGCGGAGGGGGAGACACTCTCCCTGTCCAGAACTCTGCTCTGCTTTTTGAGTCTTGTTGCTCTGCGGACAGGGTTATGTTTGTTTTTCAGGAATGCTGTTCCTTTAGGAAATGCGTTTCCAGGGGAAAGGAGGCGTGTTAGTAGTATTAAAGATACAGTTTCCTAAGCGTTAACTGGAGATGTTTCGATGCTGGCAGCACAGGGTCTTAACAGCGAAGATGATGGTTTCTGCTTAATTTCTTCCCAGCCTTTTTGAATTGCAACAGATTGAGCAGATCTGTCCCTTAATTTTAGGGTTTTTGGTCTTTGCTTGCGGTTGCAAGAAAAGCTGAGTTTTGACTAACTTGGAGGCATTTCCAAATTCTTAATATAAAACGATTGCATTAGGTTTATTCGGAAACTATAAATTGAAGTTGTTATTTTTAAATTTAAAGCTCATGTGTAGTAAAACAGTGCTTGAGAAAAACATCAGAACACAGCACTGAAGGGTTGCTTCGTTTCTCAAGTGTGAATGGTGGTTAAAATTTAAGTAGTAAAGATTGTCCTTTTCGTACCATTTACTGCAGTCTTTTAAAATTTTACAAAACACTGTTAATTAAGAAACAAAGATAAACTTTAAAAATGAGGTGGAGATGAGGAATGTGAGGAAATGGGCATGTTAGTGAATGTAAGGCACTTCCATTTGGGAGTGTATAAAATGTAATTGAGCCAGGATTCCATTTCTAGAAATTTATTCTAAGAAAATTTAGGATGTATTAAAGATTTAGCTCTATGGATTTTCATGTCAATGTTGTTTTAATAGGTTAAAAACTAGCCAGAAATGTCCACCAATAGAGAATTGGTTAAATAAATTTTATCAGGTAATTAGTTATGCTTGATAGGTTATTATGCAGCCATAAAAAGTCAGCATTTATTGTGTCCTTAGTATGTACCAGACATTTTGCTTAGTATTTACGCAGATTATTTTATTTAATCTCACATAAGCCTGTGAGGTAGATAATACTATAATTCCTCTTTTATAGATGAAGGAGTGAGGCTCAAAGAGGTGAAGTAACTTGCCTGATGTTATGCAGCTAGTGTTAGAGACTTCAGAAAAGTATTAACACAGAAAGATATTTGTGTTAAAAGACAGAAGCAGCAGGTAAAATGTGATCCCAGTTTTGGGAAAAAGAATCTGTATGTAAGTGTATTTATATATACACATGGTAAAACTAGTTTAAGAGTAATATACTTTAAGGTGCTGGTGAATTACTGAGTGTGCTTTTTCTTATTTGTAGCGTTTAGCTTTTCATGAAAATGAGTTGTTTTTGTTCATTAACAAAGAGGTTGTTTTTAGTAATAAGCTAGTCACAAGCTAAGATGTAAGAGCTCTGTTTCTATAGCTTAATGCTTCTGGTGAGACAGGGCATCTGGATCAAATAAAATCACTTTGTGTACAAAAGGTTTAAAATAATCCTTTTGGATTATATGTATATTCACTGTGTTGGCCAGGCTGGTCTTGAACTCCTGACCTCTGGTGATTGGCCAGCCCTGGCCTCCCAAAATGCTGGGATTACAGGTGTGAGCCACTGCGCCAGGCCATTCGTGGTCTACTTTTGATAATTATTTTGTAACCTTCCTTTCTGCCTGCCTTATATCTTTCTCCCTGCTTGTGAATTGTTATGATCTTAGAAACAAAAAATGTGGCCTGGTATGGTGGCCTCACACCTGTAATCCCAGCACTTCGAATCACTTGAGCTCAGTAGTTCAAGACCAGCCTGACCAAGATGGCAAAATCCCATTTCTGGCCAGGCACCGTGGCTCACGCCTGTAATCCCAGCACTTTGGGAAGCCAAGGCGGGTAGATCACCTGAGGTCTGCTAAAAGTACAAAAATTAGCGGGGTGTGGTGGCGCACACCTGTAATCCTGGCTACTCTGGAGGCTGAGGCAGCAGAATTGCTTGAACCTGGGAGGCAGAGGTTGCAATGAACTGAGATCGTGCCACTGTACTCCAGCCTGGGAGACAGAGTGAGACTCGGTCTCAAAAAAAAAAAAAAAAAAAAAAAAAAATTATGTTTTAACAACAAATATCTACTTTGGATTTTTAAACTCCTTGCAGAACTAAGTCAATGAAAGAAACATTAAGAAGTAATACAGACATTGTAATTTCTTGGGATATATGAATACAATATTTTAAAACATTTTTAGCCTTTTCAAATACTGCTAAAACTTAAAAATTATAGAAGTACAGATACAAAAGGATGAATACATGACTCCACTTAATTGAGGTACCTAGAATAGTCAGATTCAGAGGGACAGAAAATAGAATGGTTGTTGCCAAAGGCTGGAGAGAGGAGAGAATGGGGAGTTACTGTTTAGTAGGTACAGAGTTTTAGTATGGAAAGATGAAAATGTACTGGAGATGGACGGTGGTGATTCCACGACAGTGTGAATGTACTTCATGCCACTGAACTGTATACCTACAAATGTTTAAACTGGTAAATTTTATGTTATGTATATTTTATCACGATAAAAAAATTAAGTTAAAAAAATCAACATATGGGCCCCTCCTTACGCCTGCAGAATCATCCCTTATTTTTTTCCCTCAGCTCAGAGATGGCTGCTGACCTCACTCTTTTAGAGTGAGACCGCAAAATAATAGTTTATGTGATACAAATTTAAAAAACAAAAACAAAACCAGCAAACAGTTCCACAGATAACAGGGAAAAGAGTCCTTTCTGAAAGGACATAGCCTTAATGTAAATCCAGGTTTACTAAATAGTTTCAGTCATGAAACTGGGGAAAGCATGAGTCCCAGAGAAAACATTTAGATCAGAAGGAGTTTATTAAGAACATGATGAAAGGCTTTAATAAGTTTGGTACCTAAAATATAAAGGTTTATTTGAAGAATTAACCTCAAGTTACTTTGACTGCTCTTTTAGAACTGGGATGTCAAATTGGTTTGGCAGTGAGTTACAACCGTGCTGTGATGAGGATTCAGTGGCTATGTCTCTGCCGTGACTAATCCATAGGTGTTGCAGGGAGAGTGAAATGAACCAGGTATTAGTTATGAACGGTGAATGCCTAGGCCCTCTGCTGGATGTTGCATTTGCTTTGAAGGGTCTATGTAGTCCCAACACAATGGAGTTGTGAGACAATTACTTTCAGTGTAATGGTGGTATGTACAGGGTGTTGTGGTTGTGCAAAATAAGGCATTTCTGGAGAAGATCAGGGTGACATTTGAGTAGAGCCTTGATGGATAATGAAAAGTCATGGTATAGGGACAAGGGATTCAAGACTTCCTCCTAAGGATGACTGGATTAGTTTTCTAATGTTGCATAACAAGTTACCACAACCTTAGTGCCTAATAACCCAGTTATTATTTTATAGTTCTGTAGGTCAGAAATCTGGCATGGCATAACTGGGTTCTCTGCTCAGGGTCTTGCAAGGCTAAAATCAATATGTTGTCCAAGCTGCGTTCTCATCTGGAGCTCAGGACCCTTTTGTATGCTCACATGGTTGTGGTAGAATTCAGTCCTTTCTGGTTATAGGACTGGGGCCTTCATTTCTTGCTGACCACTTTCAGCTCCTAGAGGCTACCAGCAGCTCCTTGCCACGTATCCGTGTAGGCATTTTGCTTTCTTCAGAACAGCAGAAGTACATCTCTCTGCCCTCTAGACCCATATTTGAAGGGCTTATGTAATTAGTTTAGACCTATCCAGGTAATCTTTTGATGAACTCATAGTCAACTGATTAGTAACCTAGTAACCTTAAATATGCCTTTAAAATCCCTTTGCCCTGTAGTGTAACAATTATGGGAGTGATATCTCATTATATTCACAGGGCAGGGGTCATTTGGGATCATCTTACGATTTTGCCTGTTACAATGACTAAAATGGTTTTTCTTTTTTTAAGTTTTTGTAGTCAGGGCCTTACTATGTTACTCAGGCTGTCTTGAACTCCTGGCCTCAAGTGATCCTTTTGCCTTGGCCTCTCAGAGTGTTGGAATTATAGGCATAAGCCACTGTACATGGCCAAAATGGTTTTTCTTATACTGAAATTGAGTATAACTGTGGTCAGTTAATAATTAGGTAGTGAGCAATAAAATATTAATTGTGGATCTGGATGTAGCTGTCAGGCTTTTTGGTTAGCAGCTTAGAAAGCTGACTCAGATTTCTTATGGCTATTGCAATTAATCAGCTCAAGTTTGGTTTGAAGGAACCTGAATCCCTTTATATCTTGAAGTGAGGATAGCCCATTGAGGAACCCGGCACCTGGGACAAATGCTCAAGTAGTTAGTTCTTTATGCACTGTTTTATACTTTATACTCACATCCATTTTCCCGTGTAATCCTTACTCTTACAACTCTGGAGGAAGCTCAACAAGCCATCAGGCCACGTTTTGCCAGATAATACTACTTTTCTGGGGAGAGTATGTTTTAGAACCTGTTAAACTTTGTAAACCCCGTTATTTGATTTTTTGTCAGTTTCTCCAGAGCTGATGAGGCTCTCAGTTACTGATTAGAACATATGAGGCCAAGGTGTAAGACATAATGCCAGTTTTTAAGATTTGCAGTGAGGTATACTTTTTAAGCAGTTGGAAGGTCACTGTCTAAGGTAGCCCTTTCCTGGCATCTGGATATTTGGAAAGCTGAATTAATAAAAACGGTGAATCTTAGACTTGATGGAATCACAACAGAGAGAGTTGATTAGTCAAGAGATATTTCCTGTAGTCTAGTAGTACTTTTCTAATTACTTTTCTAACTCTTTATCACCCAGTGACCATTTTATTAAAGGAGTTCTTACATATAATCATTTATAAATACATAGATACAAAAGACTGCCCCCATAGTGGCAGCCTTTGAGGCACCTACAGCCTTTGAAGCTGGCGCTGGCAAGGTTTGCAAATTATGGCTCTAGGTGTGGGAAGGGTTTACTGAATTTATCTCAGCTTTAATGAAAGCTATTTCTGATGTTCTTTGAACATTTGTAATTTGAATGTGGTGTTCAAGGTAGGCTCAAATTATCTCCAAGACTGAGACTAACACTACACAGTGACTGTGCTTTCCCTCGCTGTTTTCTAAATGCAGTGTTGACTTTTAGTCACATATTTTCTAGACATTTAAACCATTGCTAAGGCTTCAACTTTATTTCACATTCATTAATTTTCTTGTTTATATACTTTTTTTTTTTGAGATGGAGTCTTGCTGTGTCACCCAGGCTGGAGCGTAGTAGCGCAATCTCAGCTCACTGCAACCTCTGCCTCCTGGGTTCGAGCAATTCTCCTGCCTCAGCCTCCTGAGTACCTGGGATTACAGGCATGCGCCACCACTCTTGTTTATATTTTTAAATCCTTATTCTTCCTGCTTTGTCTTTGGTGGGAGAGGATATCTCATCCCTGATAGTGACTTCTGCACATAGCTAATTTCATCTGTTGTATTGATTTTTCTGGTTCATCTTTTAGAAGGTGTTGGAGTTCTTACTTGTAAGCAACAAAAACGTAGTCAATCTAAGCAGAAAAAGAATTTATTGAAGACTCTTTTGCCTACAGAATTTCCTTGAGGTCCTAAAAGTCTGAGCTGATTGCTATGTTCAGTTGTACTGGGGAGACTGCTCTGTGTTGCAGCTGCTTCATCTTGGCACTGGCATCGCGTCTTTCACTTCACAGCTTATATCTGCGTGGATGCATGAACTTCTGTCTCCATTGTCATCAGATGATGAACTTTATTCACATGTCTGTTTTTTCACATCACTCACTTATGACTCGAAGTCTCATGTGTTTCACTGCTGGAGCTCAGGTTTCCCTGTCTCAGATAAAAAGAAGATTGGGTTAGTAAGTTTTCTGAGTTCTAACTTATGGACTTATAAGAGCTATTTATAGAAAAAAGGTTATTAAACTTTTGTCATATTTGTAGATGCTTTTCCTCACCTCCCAATTAAACTGCTGCTTTGATTTGTTTTTCACGTAAAAATCTCTTTCCCATTCAGAGATTGTAGAAATAGACTCTTGTATTTTTTGTATTTCAATTTAAAAAAACTTAAATCTTTAATATAGCTTAAATATGAAGTAAGAATCTGATATGTGTGTCTTGCCCCATATAGATGGCCAGTTGTCCCAACATTTATTCAATGTCTATCCTGATGCAAAATGTTATTTTTATCATAAGCTAAATACATATGTCTGTCTAGATGTATATATGTGTATATAGAGTATGTGTATATGTGTGTATATATGTGTATATAGAGTATGTGTATGTTTGTATACTATTCCTCACAACCTCTCAGTTCCACCCTAGCCACAGCAATTTGTGCACAGATACGACAGACCAGAGTTCCGTTTGTTTATTCATTCATTCATTTATTTGACAAATATTTATTAACTACCTTTTGTAAAGTGCAGACTACAAAAAGAGGTAAGGTATCATGACTCATTCATTTCTCAAAATAGAGCTGAGTTCAGATCTATTTTGCTGTGGGTATAGGGGGATCTCGAAGTTTTGGTTTTATACTTCTAGGGTTGTTTTTAGGTCACCTTAGAGTAGACCCCAGACCCCTAGTTTAAATTTTGAGCCCTTTCTCCTGAGTTGTTTTGCATTGAGGATTATAGGAGTCAGGCTGTCAATTACAGAGCTAAATGGAATAGCATCTCAGTATTTAGCAGTGGTATTCAAGGTAGGCGCAAAGCAAGGCCATTAATTAGGTGGGCAAGTGCTGTTTATCTGCATTTCATACTATTGAATGTTAGAACTAGAAGGTAGAAGGGATCTTAAAGATTGAATTGGCAGTCTTTTTTTGATGAACTTCTAATTTTGGAATAATTTTGGTTTATAGAAAAGTTATAAAGGTAGTGCAGAGAGTTTTTATGTACCCCTCACCTGGCTTCAGTTTTCTCTAATATTATCATCTTACATTAGTATCATGACTTTATTTTATGTATATGGAGACACATAGTCCTCAAAAAGTTCATGTAGCTAAGATCATAGTTCTGGTTGGTGGCAGAGTTAGGCCAGGGACCTGGTAGGTAGCCTGGGTTTTCTAGTTGATTATATTTGTTATCCTTTTCTGCTTTTCATGTTTTTGCTCTTTTCCTTTCTTTCACTGAATTCTTTGGGCATGGACTGAGAGAAGGACTACCTAGTACATAGTTCACTAGTCAATATAGTCTTGCTAATTTGTGCAATAATTTTTAAATCTAGGCTTCCTCCAATTCTTCAACACCAACAAGAACGAGGAGCAGGACATCTTCATTTACAGAGCAACTTGATGAAGGTACACCCAATAGAGAGGTAAGTTTGGAATTATTTTTCTAGTATACCTCTCACAGTAAACTAACTAATCTAAAATGTAATGCTGTTGATAACAAAATGGGAAACTATTTTGACAAGTCAGCCATTTAATTCCTAGGTAGAGTTTTATTAGTAACACAATTAGTCTTTTTTTTCACAAATAGCAGTTATGATTTATGCATGTATGTATATATGTATGTATGTATGTTTTTGAGACTGGATCTGGTTCTGTCACCCAGGCTAGAGTGAAGTGGCACCATCACTACTCATTGCAGCCTTGACCTTCTGGGTTCAAGTGATGCTCTAACTTCAGCCTCCTGGGTAGCTGGGACTATAGGCATATGCCGCCATGCCTGGCTAATGTTTAAATTTTTTGTAGATGGGGTCCCACTGTGTTGCTCAGGCTGGTCTTGAACTCCTGGGCTCAAGTGATTCTTCCAGTTATGCTTTGTAAACTTGGTTTGTTGAGAACCTTAATTTGAGAGGATAATACATTCTGGATTTAATAGTTGAAGTTTTCAGAATAATTTGATAAATTTGTTCAACATAGCATCATTTTTTCAAGCTGGTGAGTGGAAACTGAGAAGTAACTTATTGAACTTATTCCGTGTAACCAGCAGCTGGCATTAAAACTCATTATTTCCAACTTTGTTTTTCTGTGAAGTGTAACACATGTACAAAAAGAAGGTAAAACATAAATACACAGATCAGCAAATTAATCATGAAGTGAATCCTCCCAGGTCAAGCAAAGGAACACTGTCAGCACTGTAGTGCTCCCTCTTTCCCCCTGAAGGATTACCACCATCCTGAATTTTTGGTATTTGCTTGCTTCCTTTTTTTTTTTTTTTTTTTTAAATAGTTTTACCTCTTAAATATGCTTTCTGAATGTAGATATTGTAGTTAAACATTTGGGTTGTCCGCAGGTTTTGGCTACTATGAATTAAGTTGCCATCAACATTATTGTACATTTCTTTTGGTGTACATGTACCTGCATTTCTGTTGGTATGTACTTTGGAGTAACACTTAAGAAGATAATGCTGATGGTTTTCCAGAGTGGTTGTAGAAATTTAAATTCCCACCAGGAGCTTATGAAAGTTGCTTTTGCCCTATATTTTTGAGAGTCTTTATTTTTCTACTCTGTGTAAATATGCTGGGAAACAGTCTTTTTCATTTCAGCTGTTCTGGTGGTGGTCTTTCATTTTAGTTTTAATTTGCATTCTCTGATAACTAACAAGATTGAGCATTTTCATCTGTTTATTGGCCATTTGATGTCTTCTTTTGTGAGTGCTGAAGTCCCTTGCCCATTTTTCTGTTGGATTATCTTTTTAAAAAATTGATTTGTAGGAGTTTTTAAAAATATAGAATACATAGGAGTTTTTTGTTGAATATATATCTTGCAGATATCTTCCCACTCTGGCTTGCCATTCATTTTCTTAACGATGTCCTTTGATGAACAGAAGTTCTTAGTTTTAGGCCAAGTGTGGTGGCTCATGCCTGTAATCCCAGCACTTTGGGAGACCAAGGCAGGAGGATTGCTCGAGTCCAGGAGTTTGAGACCAGCCTGGGCAACAGAGTGAGGCCCTGTTTCTACAAAAAAAAATAAAATAAAATTAGCCAGGTATGGTGGCATGCACCTGTGTGGTCCCAGCTACTCAGGAGGCTAAGGCAGGAGGATTACTTGAGCCTTGGAGGTCAAAACTGCAGTGAGCCATGATTGCGCTCGCCTGGGTGACACAGTAAGACCTAGGCTTACTTGAAAAAAGAAAAAAAAAAAACGCCTGGGTCCCATCTATGTCCCATCCCTGACAGTACCTTCTATCTTAGAAGTTTAACAAAATGAGAAACCAGATAGGGTGGAGGGAGATGATGAAAAATTAATGTCCTTTTAATAAAAAACTTTATATAATTGAAAAATCCTTTATTATAAAATAAGTTGAAGTAAGGTTTATATTGCACTCTGTGGTCCAAAGTACCTGTTAAAGTTGTCAAAAAAGCTTAAAAAGCAAGGAGATGAAGTGATGACAATGCTTTGTCATTCTATCCGAAACCATCTGTTAGCTAGGATTGTTAAAATTTAGAAAGAAAGAAATAACCTTTAGCTGACTTGATCGATTGTAAAAGAGTACTAAAACCAAATCTTTCAGAAATAATTATTTTGTAACAGTATATTCAATTAAATTGTTTTAAAGCATCCTAGATTTTTAAAAAGTATTTTTAAAAAGCAGTGGTAGCCGTCAGCCGGGTGTGGTGGCACGTGCCTGTAATCCCAGCTATTTGGGAGGCTGAGGCAGGAGAATCACTTGAACCTAGGAGGTGGAGGTTGCAGTGAACTGAGATTGTGCCACTGCTCTCTAGCCTGGGCGACAGAGCGAGACTCTGTCTCAAAAAAAAAAAAAGCAATGGTAGCAATCAGCATAATTCTGCACTATTTTCAGTGTTTCACTTTATTGTATGCAAACTAATATACTATAATGTCAATCAATATGCTGAGTATAGAAATGATGCCATTAATACTGATTGCAAAAACATTACAACATTACTGCAGCTTTCATTCGAATTGGTTATATGTATAAACTGAGTTCAACAATATTGTATTTGAAATCGTAAATGCAATAACGTAAGTAATGCTTAAGAAAATAAGATCTCAGGAGACTGTGTATATACTCTGTACTTTTATGCAACTTTATCAGATCATTTCAGTATATGCATCAAGGATATAGCGTATGTGACATGAACTTTGAGTGTAAAAACTGTACTATGTACCTTTTGTTTATTTTGCTCTCAACATCTAAATAAAGGTGTTTTGTTTTGTTTTTTTAATTGTTTTAAAGTAATCCCCATCAGGACAATTTGTATGTATTTTTACAATTTTTTTTTTTTTTTGGAGACGGAGTCTTGCTCTATCGCCAGGCTGCAGTTCAGGGGTGCGGTCTTGGCTCACTGCAACCTCTGCCTCCCACGTTCAAGTGGTTCTCCTGCCTCAGCCTCCTGAGTAGCTGAGACTACAGGTGGGCGCCACCACGCCCAGCTAATTTTTTGTATTTTTACTTGAGACGGAGTTTTACCATGTTGCTGAGGATGGTCTCAATCTCTTGGCCTTGTGATCTGCCCACCTCAGCCTCCCAAAGTGCTGGGATTACGGGTGCGAGCCACTGTGCCCGGCCGTATTTTTACAATTTTTAAATTAGCTTGTACCCTATTATCTAGATATCCCATTTCTAGAAATCTGTCCTGTAGAACAATAGCATTTTAAATGTATATCCGCAAGGCTTACTGTAGTAAGCTATTTATAATACTAAAAAGATGATAAAGTTTGATTTGCAATATTAAGATTTTCTCCAAACTAATCTATAGACTCAGTGCGATCCCAGTCAAAATCCTTATAGGTTTGTTTTCTTGTCATCATCATCATTATTACTATTATTATTTTTTGAGATGAAGTCTCACTCTGTCACCCAGGCTGGAGTGCAGTGGTGCGATCTCAGCTCACTGCAGCCTCTGCCTCCCAGGTTCAAGCAGTTCTCCCTGCCTCATTCTCCCGATTAACTGGGATTACAGGCACCCACCACCATGCCCAGCTAACTTTTTGTATTTTTAGTAGAGACAGAATTTCACCATGTTGGCCAGGCTGGTATTGAACTTCTGACCTCAGGTGATCCACCTGCCTCGGCCTCCCAAAGTGCTGGGATTACAGGTGTGAGCCACCGCGCCCGGCCTTTGTGTCCCTTTTATAAAGAAGCCTAAGGCACTCCAAAGAAAGACAGATTTATTTGGGTTTATATACAGTATTTACCAACACAGGAAAGTAGACATGTTAGTATTCTCAGCAATAGAGAAAAAGGCAAAACCTTTTTTTAATTGACAAGGAAATTAACTTAATGAAACCATTCTACTACCTAAGCATTCCAGATATGTAGACTTTACTGTGTCTACTGTTGCTATGGACAAATATTTATGTTTTGAGCTAAATTTCCACATTTTTCTTCCAAAAAAAAAAAAAAAGCATTTTTTTGTCTTTTGAGACAGGGTCTCACTCTGTTGCCCAGATTGAAGCACAGGGTCACAATCTCAGCACTCCACAGCTTCAGCCGCCTGAGCTCAAGTGATCCATCCACCTCGGCCTTGTAAAGTGCTGGGATTACAGGCATGAATCACCACACAGGGCCAAACAAACAAACAAACAGAAAAAAAAACACTTAACACTTAAAATAAATCCAAGCCAGGCACAGTGGTGTGCACCTGTGGTCCCAGCTACTCAGGAGGCTGAGGCAGGAGGATCCCTTGAGCCCGGGAAATGATTTTTCAATATGGTGTGAAGTAGGGGTCAAGTTTCATCGCCTCCAATATGTTTATCCAGTTGTCTCATCTTTTTCACACTGCTTTACTGTTGTACATTTTTTCATTAATTGTGTCCATATGTCCATATTTGAGTGGCTTTGTTCCTGAGTTCTCTGTTCTGTTCCATTGTTCTCTTTGTCTTTGATACCACACTGTCTTAATGAGTATCGTTTTACATTCACGCTTTATATTCATGTCCATATTTGAGTGGCTTTTTTTCTGAGCTTTCTGTATTCTGTTCCACTGTTCTCTTTGTCTTTGATTCAATACCATACTCCCAGCTATTCGGGAGGCTAAGGCAGGAGAATCGCTTGAACTCAGGAGGCAGAGGTTGCAGTGTGAGCCGAGGTCGTGCCATTGCACTCCAGCCTGGGCAATAAAAGCAAAACTTCATCTCAAAAAAAAAAAAAAAGGGACATAAAAAATCTGTATTATTATAAACATTGAAGGCAGAGGAGAGTAGACTGAATTTGCATTGACTCTGAAGTCTACATAAGTCTACTCTGGGTACTCTCCTATCCTGCACAAATGACAGATCTGTCTGTTTGATCATAGCACTCTCTACTGGTGATCCTAGGCATAGCCCCACTATCCTCAGAGTAGGGCTTCCTGTCCTTGTTGTTGTTTGAGGTTAATCTTTTTTGCTTTCCTAGGTCTGGGTTGCTTTAGAGCAATATGTAATGTAGGATCCTGTAAGGGATTAACTAGAGCAAATGAAGCTAACATCCTCCTATCCTCTGCCCCACTCCAGATTGGACCTGGACTTTTTCAGAGATAGGGTCTCACACTATGTTGCTCTGGCTGGCCTCCAACTCTTAGGCTCAAGGGACCCTGATTTTTTTTTTAATTGAGTTTAAATTCATATAACATAAATTAACCATTTAAAGCAAACAGGTAGCATTTAGTACATTCCCAGTGTTGTACATTCATCACATCTATCTAGTTCCATAACATTTCCATCACCCCAAAATGAAACCCCACGCTGATTAAGCAGTCATTCCCATTCCTCCTTCCTCCAACCCCTGGCAACCATTAATTTGCTTTCTGTCTTAATGGATTTACCTTTTCTGGATATTTCATATAAATGGAATCATTTGATATGTTACCTTTTGTGTCTGACCACTTTTACTTAGCTTAATGTTTTTAAGATTCTTTTGTGTTGTAGCATGTATCTACTTCCTTTTTATAACTGAGTCTAATGATTTTTTTTAAGGGAGTAAAAATCTATATACTGTATTAGTTTGGAATAAAACCTGGAATAGACTGATGAGGAAAGGATGGTTTTTGGTGTTACCTGGATCAGCCTAAGTTTACATCCTGGCTTTGCCATTTGCTGACCGAAAGATTTATTAAAGTTAACTTTTCAGTCTCAGGTTTTCTCATTTGTGTAATGAGAAATTTGTGAAGTTTTGGGAATTATCAATATGATGGCATGTAAATCTCTAGTGTGGTAATTTGCACATAGTGGGTGCTAACTAAGTTATTAGGGACAGCCTCGGAAGAGGGGAGGGCCTGCTCCGCTTCCTCTTTTTAGGGGAGGGGAACAGGTGCACTTTATGTGGATTAAGGTCCTAGGGATGTTATCTCTGTGTCGCTTTGCCTATTGAATTTGTGAAGGAAGGATTGATAGCTTCACTTTGCCTCCTATCCTGCTCTCTCCGGTTTGCTGTCTTCCTGAGACACTTCCTCATTTATTAGGGGCCATAGTAAACGTGTCTATTGTTATCCTGGGGACTCATCCATGAACAACTTGCATATTGTTTTTAAATTAAATTCCAGAATTAGGTGTGTTTTCATATACATATATATATCTCTCTATATAATTTTTATGTGTGTATGTATGAGATGGAATCTTGCTCTGTCGCTCAGGGTGGAGTGCAGTGGCATGATCTTGGCTCACTGCAACCTGTGCCTCAGCCTCCTGAGTAGCTGGGATTACAGGCATGTGCTACCACACCTGGCTGATATTTGTGTTTTTAGTAGAGATGAGGTTTCACCATGTTGGCCAGGCTGGAGTGGAACTCCTGGCGCTCAAGTGATCCACCCACCTTGAACTCCTAAAGTGCTGGGATTACAGGCATGAACCACCACACCTGGCCCCAGTTTTTGAGCATTCTTAAGCACATTTTAGAGATTTATTTTATGTTTCAAGGCTTATATGGCTTAAAGGCATCGTTTTAGGGATTACTGGGAAGTATCTTCAAAGTAGTACATGAGAAACATTCCTTCCTAAATCCTTTATTATATTGAATGTCGTGTTAATTGGTTTTCAGAGGTTAAATTAACCGTGTATTCCTGCAATAAATGTCACGTGTTTCTGGTATATAATTTTTTTATATATTACTGGATTGATTCATTAGTATTTTGTTGAGGATTTTTTTGTCTATATTCATAAGAAATGCTGGTCTGCAGTTTTCTTTTTTTGTGATAACCTGGTTTTTGTATCAGTAATACAGGCCCCATGAAATGAGTTGGAAAGTGTTTACTTCTCTTGTATTTTTTCAAGAGTTTGTGAAGAATTGCTGTTAATTCTTCTTTAAATGTTTGGTAGAATCTACCATTGAAATCATGTGTCCTGGGCTTTTTTTCGAGGGAAGTGTTTTGATAACTAATTCAGTATCTACTTTTTATAGCTCTGTTCAGATTTTGCTTCTTCTTGAGTTAGTTTTGTAATTTGTGTATCTCTAGGAATTTGTCCATTTCATTTATCTCATTTGTTGGCATAAATTAAACTAAATTTGGCCTGAGGCTACCTGTATATCTTGAGTCCCTATGTAAGGAACTGTAGCCTTAGTGCATAAGCAAAATAAGCAAACTGAAATCCTAAATTAGGAATGTAGTTTTTGTAACAGCTCCTGAGTCTCAGGCAGTCACAGTAGTCAAGTCTGCCAATTGCAGGCTGCTAACTAAGCAGCCCATTCTCAAATGAGGCAAAAACCTTTGCTTTTAACACATAGTATAGCTTTGTAATCCTTTTCTGCAAATTCAGTGGTAATTTCTTCTCCTTCATTCCTGATTTTCATGATATGAGTCTTCTTTTTTCCCCTCTGTCAGTGTAGCTAATGGTTTGTCAATTTTGTTGATCTTTTGAAGAACAAACCTTTGGTTCCACTTTCTTGTTGCATATGCTGAGTATTTTCGTAATTGGAGTGGAAAGCTGATCTTTCATAACTTATTTAACTTAAGCCTGAGGCGTCTTGGACTTAGCAAAACTTCCTTGAATCTAAATTACATCTTCTTTCCTGGTTTCTGGGCTGATACATGTTTTTTCCTATCTTATATACCCTTGGTCTTTTCATTGGCGATTAAGACTAGGGAAAGTTAGTTACCTTGTCCTTTTATGCTGCCATTTTGTTTAAAGGCTTTCTATGTAGTAAAACTATCCGTATAGACAAAATAGAGCCTTGAGTTGTGATCTTGAATTTGATCAACATGATTTACCCGCAGTCTGTACTGGATATTTCTTCACCTGCTGCTACTCTAAACCATTTTATTCTTGTATCTTCTGTAGAGTATATTATCACAGGTACTTTTTATAGGGGTGTCCAATCTTTTGGCTTCCCTGGGCCACATTGAAAGAAGAATTGTCTTGGGCCACACATCAAATACACTAACACTAATAATAGCTGATGAACTAAAATAAATAAATAAATAAAGTCTCATAATGTTTTAAGAAAGTTTATGAAGTTGTATTGGGTCTCATTCGAAGCCATCCTGGGTCACAGATTGGATGAATTTAATTGACCCAAAATCATAAGGGTTCTACTAACAGTTGTACTTAACAGTATCTGAGAAGATAGAAACAGGACCATCTGCCAGGCGTGGCGGCTCATTCCTGTAATCCCAGCACCTTGGAAAGCCGAGGATGGTGGATTACCTGAGGTCAGGAGTTCGAGACCAGCCTGGCCAATACAAAAAATTAGCTGGGCGTGGTGGCGGGTGCCTGTAATCCCAGCTACTCAGTAGGCTGAGGTGGGAGAATCGCTTGAACCCGGGAGGTAGAGGTTCCAATGAGCCAAGATCATGCCACTGCACTCCAGCCTGGGCAACAAGAGTGAAACTCTGTCTCAAAAAAAAAAAAAAGAAACAGGGCTATCTGTCTTTGAGGAAGAGGGATTTACACCCTTGCTAAGACACTAAACTTTTTTGCTAAGGCACTAAACTTTTTAGGCCCTTCCCCCAGTATTATACATGAGAGATGATAATCAAGCCTTTGTTGCCTATGAGTAAAAAGGAATCTAAAAATCACTGAAATAAATAAGTTTTTCAAGGAATTTCAAAGAAGTTTTTTCACATGGGAAAGGACTTCTAGGCTGGATGTGGTGGCTCACACCTGTAATCCCAGCAATTTGAGAGGCTGCAGCAGGAGGAATACTTGAACCCAGGAGTTGGAGACCAGTGTGGGCAACATAGTGAGATCCTGTCTCTACCAAAAAAAAAAAAAAAATCAAAAAAATTAGCCACATGTGCTGGTGTGCACCTGTGGTCCCAGCTACTTAAGAGGCTGAAGTAGGAAGATTTTTTGATCCCAGGAGGTCGAGGTTGCAGCAAGCCATGACTGTGCCACTGCACTCCACCCTTAGTGACAGAGCAAGACCCTGTCTCAAAAAAAAAAAAAAAAAAAAAAGGCTGCTGGTTGTTGTTGGAAATAATCAGTCACGATGGCATGCTGCCTAACATGCTAAATCCTCCCCAGAAGACTTCAGGACTTTCAGTCAAATCGTGCTGTGATTTGACCCTTGAGGCGTCCTTGCTGTTTTAGTCACAGAAGTAGTAGATAAAACTTAAAAAACATTGAGACATGTATTTGAGTTCAAAACAAGGTAAACATCTCCGTGGGCTGAGAGGGAGTGAATCCTTGGTCCTAGAGGGTTTGGGGTTGGGACAAAGGCAGCCATTTTCAACTAGGGTTTTGTGAGAGAATTAAGCTCTGTGGAAAATGATTTGAGTAACTGCATTTTTTATTCTTCCAAGTATTGTATGAAACTATTACCATGCTATATATACATAGTAGATACATTAATTCAGTGTATGCAGGCATTTGGATTTAATTTTCTCTTTGAACTCTGGTTGAGAAGGAGTGGAGATGTTCTATACAGAGGAGATTTTGTGTTACAAGCTGAGAGCTAATGTGGGGTTCCTACCACTGGTGAAAGGAAGTTGAAAAAAGCTGTTGCTAACTGCTGCCTAGTGCTCTCAATTGTCCATTATGGGAAACTGCTCTCCTTAGGGAGGCCTCATGACCAAGAATCGAATCCAACCTCACATTAGCTTAGTGACTGAGTTTGTGATAACCCCTATATTGCCATAAGGTAAGAAACCCGAACCAAGGCCTTGGGTATCAGATTGGCTGGATAAGGAGGGATGAGCACAGGAGGAAGGACAAAGATAATACCTTTTTCAAGATGAGCCTGTAAATGAAAATTCTAAAATAAATGTTAAGAGGGCAACCAGTAAAAACAGAGATTAAGACATATTTACTCCAGATGAAATTAAAGTAATACAACAGTCTGGAAATTACTTTAAAACAACTTTCTTCAGTAAGGAAAAGGAAGTAATAATTTTCTTAAAAAGAACAGAAAATTGTGGGAGAAAAACAGGCCAAAACAAAACTAGACTAGATGGATATGAAAAATAACTAATTAGAAATCCTGGAAATTGGCTGGGCATGGTGGCTCATGCCTGTAATCCCAGCACTTTGGGAGGCCAAGGCGGGCAGATCTCTTGAGGCCAGGAGTTCGAGACCAGCCTGGCCAACATGGCAAAAACTCATTTCTACTAATATTACAAAAATTAGCTGGGCATGGTGGCGCATACCTGTTATCCCAGCTGCTCAGGAGGCTGAGTGAGGCAGGAGAATTTGTTGAACGCAGGAGGTGGAGGTTACAGTGAGCTGAGATGGCGCCACTGCCTGGGCGACAGACTCCCATCAAAAAAAAAAAAAAAAAAAAGAAAAAAGAAAAAAAAAATCCTGGAAATGAAAAAGAAATTGATGTAAACTTGTAAATCACAATAAAACTCAGACTGATGCCAGTTACAGAGATAATTATAGAATTCAAAAAGAACACTGGCTAGGCGTGATGGCTCATGCCTGTAATCCCAGCAGTTTGGGAGGTTGAGGTAGGTGGATTGCTAGCACCCAGGAGTTCAAGATTAGCCTGGGCAACATGGCAAAACCCTATGTCTCTTTATTTTCATTTAAAAAACAAAAACAAAAAGAATACTGAGTAATCCTACCAAAACCACCGAGATTAAGGAAAAATATATGATATGCCTCATAATGATGTTTCGTTCAGTGATGGACCGCATATATGACAATAAGACTATAAGATTATAATGTGTAGATTTGTGTAACCTCCCTCATCAAAAAATTCATTCTGATTATAATTTATTGTACATGTAATTCATGATTGTCAGTATTTTGGTGTGTAGCATACAGTTTCTGAAAGAAAACTAAAGCACAGAAGATAATATGTACCAAAAGCACTAGTGTAACAGAAAATGTCTTTAAACTTATTATTAAGTTTCAAATGTTTCTTCTGTACATATTTTAGAGAAAAATAATTATAATCTTTGTCCCATAGGATTATAATGGAGCTGAGAAAGTCCTATTGCCTAGTGACATGTAGTTATTGTAATGTGTTTGTGGTGATGCCGGTATAAACAAACCTATTGTGCTGCCAGTGGTATAAAAACTCACAGTAATGTCCTAGGACTTCACCTTCACTCACCACTCACTCAGTGACTCACCCAGAGCAATTTCTAGTCCTGCAATCTTCATTCATGACAAATGAGTGCCCTATAGAGTCGTGTCATTTTTTCTTTTTTACTGTAGTTTTACTATACTTTTTCTGTGTTTACATAGATACTTACCATGGTAGTACAGCCGCCTGCAATATTCAGTACAGTAACATGATGGACTAGTTTGTAGCGTAGGAGCAATAGGCTCTACCATGTATCCTAGGTATGTAGTATGCTATGCCCTCTAGGTTTGTGTAAGTATGCTTGTCCAACCCAGCTTATTTTGCTGCTGTTCTTGTTGTGTTTTGTTTTAGTCTTTTAGCAGCCTAAAGGCATGGTTTTTAGTTTCTGTCTCTGGTGATAAGTGGAAAAGAGGGATGAGGAAAGGTCCTTACTGATTCAACTAGAAACAGAAACTAAGAACCCATGACTGTATTTTCTGTCTTGGACACCCCTCCATGATGTTCACGTGACAAAATGGCCTAACAATACATTTCTCAGCATGTATCCCCTCCCTGTTGTTAAGCAATGCATGACTGTATATCCTCCACGTCACACTCATGTATGTATGTGTATTTATTTAGGAAGGAAATAACAAGGTCAACAAAGACTCCTTAGGCTTTAAGGTGGCTGTCAATGGACACTAATTTTGATATACTTTTATATACACACGCATACTTATATGAGAATATGAGACATGGAGGATAGATTGAAAGCCTTCAATGCATATCTGCTGAGAGTTTCAGATAGTCTTCATGAATGTTCAGACACATATAACTTCAGTGTTGGTTCAACTGATGGCTTCAGTGGGGAACCACACAGAAGAGGTGGATTAAATCCTTAGCAGAATTGCATCTGAGTTGGTTTTCCATTTGAAGAGTTTGAGAGATGGAGTTGAGACAGAATCTTAGTGAGAATATTAGAGAACTGTTGCTTATGAGACTTTTTCAGG
>NW_012102377.1:3592386-3601351 GCF_000951045.1 Mandrillus leucophaeus
GATTCTCCTGCCTCAGCCTCCTGAGTAGCTGGGACTACAGGTGCGCACCACCACGCCTGGCTAATTTTTGTATTTTTAGTAGATACGGGGTTTCACCATATTGGTCAGGCTGGTCTTGAATTCCTGACCTTGTGATCTGCCCACCTCAGCCTCCCAAAGTGCAGGGATTACAGGCCTGAGTAACCACACCCAGCCCATGTATTGTTGTTAATTGGTATTGATTTTTATAACAAAGTGCCAGGCACTCTGTGTGCAGTGGTTCCTGTTGCATATATCATTTGTATGCCAATAAGCAAGTTGTTCATAGGTTGGATTTTGAGATCCTAAACTGATCACTCATCTCCATTCCTGATCTTTTCTAGCAGCTTATTATTTCTGTGGGTGGGATGGTGGTGGGGTGGTGGTGGTGATGGTGGTACTGATGTCCATTATAGTGTTATGCATGCTGCGTGGTGAGAACACTTTGCAACATGCCATTATGATTTGTTTTTCATCATTTGTTTTATTTTTATACTTTTGCTTATTACACTGAATGAGACAGCTACTAGCCGGGATGATAGCAGAGCCTGCTTTTCTCTCTGAGTATACTATCTTTGCTTTGGATTCCTCCAAACATCCTAAAACACAGAGTGACAGTGTGGTGAGTCCTTCCACCGATTTCTGCATTCCCTTTGTGGGGAAGCAAAGTAATTTGGCAATGTAGAAGCAAATCTCATGTTACTTGCCACTTACTATCTCTCAAAGTATCTTCAGTGTCCTGTTGCTAACCCTGCTTTAAAAAAATCAGAGAGTAAATTGCTGAATTCTGATGGCTGGTGTGCTTCCTGGTAGCTTTTTAACTGCAACAAAAATAACACTGTTTTTGCTAATGTAGCTACTTTAGTAATGAAGCTGCCTTCACTTATTCTAACCTCTTTTTTTCCTAGGGAATGTTTGTTCATTAACTAAAAAAAGGTATGCAGTGCTAGATATCTCTGTTCTACTATTGATGGGAGGTTAAGAATATTTTGAAATATGACTTACATTTTTAGGGGAAAAATTCGTTGTTATGTAAATCCATAATTAAACAGCATTGAATAGGTGGGTAGATTCTACTGTAACAGATAATTGCATCTTATTTCGCAATTACCTGTTTTTTATATATTAAACATCTGAAAGAAGAGAATTGTCTCATTTGTTTTCATCTGACTGATGTCACACGGTTTTGAATCCTGTATGTAATTTCATCTTAGGAAAGTGGATATTTTCCTATTGAAGGTATCTGGTAAGCTCATAATTTAGCAAATTAGAATTTAGAGATGTTTGCCCAGTAAGGATAGTCTTTGGTGTTAAACACTGACTGAACTGGGATTGAGATTTTTCTTTCTTTTTTAAAAAAATTGTTCCACAAATCTATTAATTACAAAAACAGAAAGTTTACAATGGAGAAATGTGGCAAACACCATCAGATTGAGGTTTTTCTAAACAATAAGAATTGATTTAACTTATTAGGTAGCTGGTGATGGAAGTAGTACATTTCTGTACTTGAACCATGTAGCCAGTAAAGACTTGGTATGCATATGGCCAGCAGCAGTCTTAAATTACTTTGTAAACTCAGTTTTAGGAAAGAAAGCAGCTAGGGAGATAATGGAATTTCTAGTGATGCCTTAGCTTGGGTCTCAGGGAAAAGTGGTCTCTCCTTGGCTCTGGCTACAAGTAATATCTTATTGTTTTTAAAAACTGATTTGGGAGGGAGTCAGAAGTCCCAGTTAGAGAGACTTACTGTTTTGTTTATTTATGTGTATATATTTGTTTGTGTGGGGTCTCATTCTGTTGCCCTGGCTGGAGTGCAGTGGTGCAGTCACAGCTCACTATACCCCTGGGCTCAAGCAGTCCTTCTTCCTCAGCCTCCCAAGTATGTGGGACCACAGACATACACCACCATGCCCAGCTAATCTTATTTTAATCTTTTTAGAGAGACAGTCTCACAATATTGCTCAGGCTCATCTTGAATTCCTGGCCTCAAGTGATCCCCCTGCCTCAGCCTTACAAAGTGCTGGGATTACAGACATGAGCCACTGTGTCTGGCCCAATTTACTTTGAAAAGCGTTAAATGATATTGCTTTATATTTTCATGTAGTAGTAATAGAAGCTATTAAAGAGAAAAAAAAAAACAGAAAAGGTTCTCCTAAGGCCACTTCCATAAGTACATAAAAGTAATTTGTATTGAGTACTTATTCTGTTGTTGAAAATGCTATTAATGTTAAAGTGGAGGCTTTAGAACTTTTTTTTTTCTTTCGAGTGAGAGGGTCTCGCTCTGATACCCAGGCTGGAGTGCAGTGGCCCGATCTCGGCTCACTGCAACCTCTACCTCCTGAGCTTAGGTGATCTGCCCACCTCAGCCTCCCAAGTAGCCGGGACCACAGGTGCATGCCACCGTACCTTGCTAACTTTTCTATTTTTAGTAGAGATGGAGTTTCGCCATCTTGGCCAGGCTGGTCTCGAACTCAGGCTCAAGCAATCCACCTGCCTTGGCCTCCCAAAGTGCTGGAATTACAAGCCTGAGCCACCACACCCAGCCTAGTCAGAAACTTATTTCTCCCAATGGAACAAGGGAAACCATAGCGTAGCCCATATTAGAATAAAAATTTAGTGAGGGTCTAATCCATTATAGGCTCACTAGCCACTGACTTTTCCTTAGTTAAGTTTTTTGAAAAATGCAGCTGTTTACCCAAATTCTAAAATTACTGTAACCTTGGTGCTCAGCAGTCAATACAATGGTTGTTGAAAGATTGAAACAATATGTAATTGAAGACAAGCCTGGCAGGGAACCTGTGCGTGCTTTTAAGTTGAATATACTTTAAAAGAGTTTTTATCTGATTTTCCCCAGTAGAAAGTATTGGTGAGTTTTGAGTACTGACATGTATTGAGCTAGTTCTGCAGGCACCTCCCTAGGAGAAAGCCTTCAGAGGAAGCAATTGCGTAAGGATTTAATACACATTTGTTGAGCCCTTACTACTAGTCAGGCAGAATATTAAGTCATGGGGACTAAGATGAAAATGGTAGCGTTCTCACCATGGGACACGTATACCTGTGTAACAGACTTGCACATCCTGAACATGTACCCCTGAACTTGAAAGTTGAAGGGAGAAAAAAAGAGAAGAAAATGTAGGGCTCTGTCCTCTGAGAGTTTATAGTTTACTTTGGAGACAAACATGTCAACATACACTGAAAGTACAAAGGAATTAAGGCTTCATAGAAAAAAAACACACACACACACACACACAGGCATAAGGAATGTGTTAGCCTTCCAGGAACCATATAAAGCTTCACATACAGGGCTTCACAAAATTTGAAAGCTGAAAGGTGAACAGAAGTTTGGCAGAAATGGAGAAGGCATTACAAGTAGTGACAGGTCTCTAATTTTACTTCCAGAGATTCCTAATGTAAATTTACAGGGCAACTTAGGCCAATACTTTTTATAAGCTGTCCTGCATTTACTTAGATATGTGGTTTAATACAGAAATTGAAATACATATGTGGGGAGAAGTTTGTCAATGTTGTTCTCTGTGTGTTTAATAGGGTGATATTTCTGACAATTGTAGGATAGCTGGTTTTTTGTTGTTGTTGTTTTTTTTTTTTTTTTTTTTTTTGAGGCGGAGTCTCGCTCTGTCACCCAGGCTGGAGTACAGTGGTGCGATCTCGGCTCACTGCAGTCTCTGCCTCCCAGGTTCAAGTGATTCTCCTGCCTCAGCCTCCCAAGCAGCTTGGATTACAGGCACTCGCCACCATGCCTGGCTAATTTTTGTATTTTTAGTAGAGACAGGGTTTTGCTATGTTGGCCAGGCTGCTCTTGAACTCCAGACCTCAGGTGATCTGCCTGCCTCGATCTCCCAAAGTGCTGGGATTATAGGTGTGAGCCTCTGAACCCGGCCAGTGTAGCTTTTTTTTTTTTTTTTTTTGTGCTGGGATTATAGGTGTGAGCCTCTGAACCCGGCCAGTGTAGCTTTTTTTTTTTTTTTTTGAGGTGGAGTCTCACTCTGTCGCCCAGGCTGGAGTGCAATGGCGTGATCTCAGCGCATTGCAGCCTCCGCCTCCAGGATTAAAGCGATTCTCCTGCCTCAGCCTCCCCAGTAGCTGGGACTACAGGTGCATGCCACCACGACGATTTTATAAAAAATATTATTTTTATATTTTTAGTAGAGACGGAGTTTCACGATATTGGCCAGGCTGGTCTTTAACTCCTTACCTCAGGTGATCCACCTGCCTCAGCCTCCCAAAGTGCTGGGATTACAGGCATGAGCCACCGTGCCAGCCCAATGTAGCTTTTTTGTATGGACCACAATCATGTGTCAAGTCATTTACTTCAAACAGAATATGGACTCTTGCTGTTCTTCCTCTTAAGCTAAATATTTTATGGAGCCCCTTCATTTCCTTTCTCCATAATTGGTCCATTAATTTTCAATATATTTACTGACCAAGAGAATTGTTGATCTCTATAAAGTATGTTTTGTATTTTATGCAGTTGTCCCCAACCTTTTTGGGACCAAGGACTGGTTTCATAGAAGACAGTTTTTCCATGAACTGGAGGCACAGGGATGGTTTTGGGATGATTCGAATGTATTACATTTACTGTGTACTTTATTTCTGTTATTATTACATTGTAATATGTAATGAAGTAATTATACAACTCACGACAATGTAGAATCAGTGGGAGCCCTTAGCTTGTTTTCCTGCAACTAGATGGTCCCTTCTGAGGGTGATGGGAGACAGTGACAGATCATCAGGCATTACATTCTCATTAAGACCACACAACCTAGATCCTTCGCATGCACAGTTCACAGCAGGGTTCACACTTCTATGAATATCTAATGTCATCACTGATCTGATAGTAGACAGAGCTCAGGTAGTAATGCGAGTGATAGGGAGCAGCTGTAAATGCAGATGAAGTTTCGCTTGCTCACTCACTGCTCTCCTCCTGCTGTGTGGCCCCGTTCCTAGAAGGCCATGAGTTGATACTGGACTGTGGTCCAGATATTTGTGACCCCTCTTTTATAATGTGTAGTATATTATATTTTTAGACCTAGAAGGCATTCATTGTGATGTTACATGGATAGATGCCGTGTATACAACTGGAAGATAAAAGTTAATTCCTATGTTCTCCCAACCTTTCTTCCCTATCTAACTTTAAGGAAATGTCTTAGACTGATAAAATTTGAAAGCTTTTTATTAGAGGGAAGAGGAGGTACTTAAAGTTTGTCTTTATTAGGGAAAAGTTGAAACATATTACAAAAGTGGAAATAGTGTTGGTACAAGAACCCCTCCCCATATCCATTACCCAATGCCAATAATTAATAACTCATGGCCATCTTGTTTTATCTATTACCCTAACCCCACACTTCCCTGACCACACCACTACCATCTTGCCTACTTGTGCAGCTCCCCCTGGCTTCCCCACTCCCACCCCATTGGGTATTTGAAGCAAATTTCAGAAGTTCTGTTCCATCAGTAAATATTTTGGTATATATCTCTAAAACAGTGCTTCCCAACCTCCAGGCACAGGTCCATGGCCCGTTAGGAACTAGGCTGCACAGCAGGAGGTAAGAGGCAGGCAAGCAAGTGAAGCTTCATCTGCATTTACAGCTGTTCTCCATCACCCGCATTACCACCTGAGCTCTGCCTCCTGTTAGATCAGTGATGATATTAGATTCTCATAGGAGTGCGAACCCTGTTATGAACTGCGCATGCGAGGGATCGAGGTTGTGTGCTCCTTATGATAATCTAATGCCTCATGATCTGTCACTGTCTCCCATCACCCCTAGGTGGGATCGTCTAGTTGTAGGAAAACAAGCTCAGGGCTCCCAATGATTGTATATTATGGTGAGTTGTATAATTATTTATTATATATTACAGTGTAATACAATAGAAATTAAGTGCATAATAAATGTAATGCACTTGAATCATCCCAAAACCATCCCTGCACCTCTGGTCTGTAGAAAAATTGTCTTTCATGAAACCCATCCCTGATGCCAGAAAGGTTGGGGACCACTACTCTAAAAGATAAAGATGTCTGGGCATGGTGGCTCACGCTTGTAATCCCAGCATTTTGGGAGGCTGAGAAGGGCAGATCACCTGAGACCAGCCTGGGCAACATGGGGAAACCCTGTTTCTACAAAAAGTACAAAAATTAGCTAGACATGGTAGTGCACACCTGTAGTCCCAGCTACTGAGGAGGCTGAGGTTAGAGGATCCTTTGAGGCTGGGAGATTGAGGCTGTAGTCAGCTGTGAGCATGCCACTGCACTGCAGCTTGGGCAATAGAGCAAGACCCTGTCTCAGAAAAAAAGGATTAAAAAATTTTAGCCACAATATTATTTATCACACCTAAAAATTAGTAATTTCTTACCATCAAACTACCTAATCAGTGTTCAAAAAGTAGAAAACACCTTTGCAAAACTGCAAAATGCAAGATGTAACTACTGAAACATAGTGGCTGGCATTTGGTGGAATAGTTTTGTTTAAAACATGGAAGTTATTTTATCATGAGTTACTTCTATAGTTCTAACTAATTTTAGTTAGACAGTGAATTATAAATGCAATGTAGAATTTTGAACCTCAAAGAATCTCATCTAGTGTCATGAAATCTATGCTAGTATGATGTAATCGGTAGAATGTTGCTTAACTGGGAGCCTTTGGCATACCAACAGAACAGAATAAAACAAAAATCTTTCACATCTGGAAGAAGAGGTTTTTAAGTTCTTCTGAAAATTATCATTATTTCATTTAGATTGCTAACTTCAAATGAATGAGGCATTACCATTTCTTGCTGTCAATGTATTTTTCAGAGCTTAGCCCAAATAATTTTGAGTATTATTTTATTGTAGGAAAAAATTGACATTACTTACTTTTCTGGATAGTTTTCTGTTTGAGTGAGATTTGTTAATTGATTCCCTGATGTTGATTTTTGTTATGGGGGATAAACTGGGGACATAATGAAAAGAGGTATGTGACTAGCTTGAAATAGGTTTTGCTACATACTAATCTTTGCTGTTGAGTTCTATGTATTACAGCAAAATGAATTTTCTAAAATACTTACCATACTACAATAGTTTTGCCTTGCATGAAAACATTCTAATAAATGAACAATTACTAATTTTGTTTAGTAGATAAATGTATCTAATAGATCTTGGTATATGGGCTTTATTCTTAACAGTTTTAAACCTTTAGTTTTTTGTTCTTTTGCTTTACAATGTTTCTTTCTTTTTCTTAGAATGCATCTACTCATGCCTCGAAATCTCCTGACAGTGTTAATGGAAGTGAACCAAGCATTCCTCAGGTCTGTTACTAATTGTTATTTTAGAAAATAACAAGTCATTTCAGAGTGTTGGTCAGTCTATATTAGTTATTAGCATCTGACTTCACATTGAAATGGCGATGTCCAAATATTCAATACAGTGTATATGGTAAATACAGGTTTGCTCATGGTTTCTTGGAAAAAGTTTTAAATGAAAGCAGGATTGTATTATTTCTCATTTTAAAAATTAATGTGAAGCCAGGCACTGTGGCTCATGCCTGTCTGTAATCTCAGCACTTTGGGAGGCTGAGGTGGGCGGATCACTTGAGGCCAAGAGTTCAAGACTAACCTAGCCAACATGGCGAAACTCTGTTTCTACTAAAAATAGAAAAAGTCAGCCAGGAGTGGCACATGCCTGAAATCCCAGCTACTTAGGTGGCTGAAGCATGAGAATCACTTGAACCCAGGAGGCATACGTTGCCGTGAGCTGAGTTTGTGCTGCTGCACTCCAGCCTGGGCGACAGAGTGAGACTCCAAAAAAAAAAAAAGGATAATAATAATTATGAGAAAGTAAAAACTTTTTGAAAAACTGTGATCTGAGTTTATAGTTACAAAAGATCATGGAGGTAGCCATATTGAGAGACATACTGAGTTATATAAGGTGGAAGGGGAATATAAAGGAATGAGATCTTTTAAAGTATTCTCTACTTTAAAGTGTATTTTACTACTAGAGTTTAGATTGTCCTTGATTTTAAAAAGTTATTTATAGAGAGGGGCTCAAGTCTTTTTTTTTTTTTTGAACCCTTCCAAAAAAGAAAAAAAAAATCATTGTGATAGCAGGCTGGATGCGCTGGTTCATGCCTGTTATCCCAGCACTTTAGGAGGCCAAGGTGGATGGATAGAGACCGGCCCAGCCAACATAGCGGAACCCTGTCTCTACTGAAAAAATACAAAAATTAGCTGGGTGTGGTGGTATGCGCCTGTAATCCCAGCTATTCAGGGGACTGAGGCATGATAATTGCTTGAGCCTGGGAGTGGAGGCTGCAGTGAGCTGAGATTGTACCACTGTGCTCCAGCTTGGATGACAGAGTGAGACCCTGTCTCAAGGAAAAAAAAAAAACCTTGTGATAGCGGTGTTGGAGATGAACATTTGTTTACTTTGGTTTTAGTGATGATTATTGTCATTATCCTGTCTGTTCTTAGTAGTCCCTAATGTAAAATAGTAGTATTTCTAATTCTGCGAACCCAGGGCATGAGTCTAGACAAGTTGATTTATGAGCTAAATGATTCGTGAACTAAATTACCTAGACAAAACATTCGAAAGTATTGTCTAACAAATGTTTAAATGAGCTTCCCAAACTCCGTGGATGGGTGTCATGTGAGCTTAGATCCTCATAACTGTCAGTGAGGCTGGTCAGGTTCTGGGGACAGCCCAAGTCCCTGGGTCTGTTAACTCTGGTCTTGAGCAGCCACTCCAGTTAATCCCAAATTCTCTACAAATACATAATTTTCTATAAGTTCCATGAAGTAGGGGTAAAATATTGGGAGGCATCAGTCTAAACAGCACTGTACTGAACATATCCAGTGATCTTTAAATGATACTATTACAGAGTATGATTTAAAATGTGTCTTTTCTTTTCTTTTCTTTTCTCTTTTCTTTTCTTTTCTTTTCTTTTCCCCCTCCCCTCCCCTC